>NW_024351730.1:0-144327 GCF_902729225.1 Pteropus medius | reverse complement strand
TTTTTTTTTTTTTTTTTTTTAGGCGAGGCAACCCTTGGTTGACCTCACAGATTGCAAGGAACTTGTCAGCTTACAGTCCCTTATTTTTTTATTTTTTACGCCTACAGCACCTGATCTTCCTAGGTGGTCTTCCATCCAAGTACTAACCAGGCCTGACCCTGCTTAGCTTCCGAGATCAGACGGGATCGGGCATGTTCAGGGTAGCATGGCTGTAGACTCTATTTTAAGATTTATGAGATTGTTTTTTTCTTAATATGATAAAAGTCCTCAGCAAAGGACTTTTCATAATATTCATGATATGTATGTTTATTGATAGGTTTTTTCTTTTTAAAATTCATAAGCACATGATTCCAAAATTAGTTTATATAAAAAGATAGCCATTGGAAACTCTAATTCTCATCTTTGTCAGGGCCTACTTGACTCCTCCATCCCACCCTCCACCCTGTGGTATCCATTTTTATTAGTTCTTATTTATCCAACCATTGTTTATACAGAGGTAATCAAAAAGGAAAACAAAATATGTTCTTCTCTTTTATAGGTGTATTTTCTACAAATAGGATGTTTTATTTCCTCCATCTGCTTCAGTTTTCAATTAGAAAAAAATAAAATCTTATTAACAAATTCAGTTCCTTTCTAGTAGTTCTCCTTTACAGTATAGTGCTTTTCCTTTGGGAAGTCTAATATATGGCAGCAGGAGTTTCTGTCACAGGTGATTTTTAAAAAAATTCCTTAATCTAATTAGGTGAACTGCAGTAGATCACAGTATATTTGAAAATTATTGAGTAGGAAAAAATCCCTTCAAACTGAACAGCCCCTCAGTGTGTTCTGTGTTTATATATGATTTTGAAGGTATGATATACACTGTAGTAGCATTCTTTAAAAAACAAAGCATGATCTTTCTAGTAAATAGTATTCATTTTTGGTTAAGTCTAATGGCTAACTTTCCTTTCTTTTTATTCATTGTAGTTAAGGCAGTCCCAGTCCTACTGCACAGACACAGAATGTCTTCAGGAGTGTAAGTAATGGTGGGACAGGAGGAGGCTTGGCATTGGGGGCAGAATTAGAGGTCACATAACTGTGAATATTTATCAGATATTCTCATAGTCTGCTCTTTAAGGAATTGTTTCTCGGTAATGTATTTCCTACTAAATATTTAATTTTTTATCTTAAAAAATAGTGGAGTTTTTTTGGCTTCAAAAACAAACTCTGTTCATTGAAGAAAATTATAAAAATAACAGAGAAGAAAAAAAGAAAAGGAAAAACTTCCAGAATGCTAAAAGATAACCACTGTTGACAAACTTGATATAAACCCTTCTAGACCTTTTTCTTGGCAAATATATGTGTAACAGGGCACCTTTTGCTGGTTGAACTGGAACATTGAGGCTGCTAGTACCAATTCCATACTCTTTTCTTAGCATCTATTTTCATCCATTGCTAGCTTTGAGAACTGAGTAAAGAGAGGCCGTTCTTTCCCAAGGTTTGAAAACTTTGGGAGCCTGTGAAGTCATTCCTTTGGTTCTGACATTAGCATTCTCAAAAGGGCATGGGCAGTGGAGAGGTTTCTCTCCATGTGGCTTTATGTGCAGTAGTGATAGTAAAGTGAGAATTAGAGCAGGAAGATGCATCCTACATGGTGACTGTAGCTGACAGACCTGATGGCCATTATGTGAGGCATCTTTTTTCAGTACAGAAATAACTGGAAGGGTACATTAAGGGGAACTAATAACTAACATTTAAGCCTGTCATATTAATTTGACTATTAAGGATGGAAGTAAGACATTCACAGGATGGTGAAGCCTGGCACAATTAGATTTCATATACATTTATAAAAATGGGATTACTTTGTATGTATTGTTTTTCACTACTATATTATGATATATCGGTATATATTTATCTTAAAAATATATACTGACTAAATAATATTCTATTATGGGGATATACCAGTTTTTAAATGAAGCCCTTTTATTGGAATCTTAGGGTGATGATATATTTTTTATTATTGTCACTGTTAGGGCCAATCAGAGTTCAGTGTCGCCCCAACTGCAGAAGGGAGGGAGAGGGATAAAGATGGTGCAGAATTGTAGTTAGCATTTTCCCTTACATTTTCTCTCTGTTCTTCCTTAAATGACTTACAGGTCATTGAGATTTAATAGTTTTATTAAAGATATACTTTAGAAAGACAAAGAATACCCCAAAGAGGCACATGGTCCCAGCGCTGCAACCAACACAAAAAGGCCACAAAAAAGAGAACCTAGAAGGGGGAAAAGAGACCAAGAGTGGGAATGTCTGCCTTATATTTGGGCTATGATGGGTGGTTCCAAAGGCATTCCTAGGTGATTGGCAAATGAGGTCATTTTGGTTGACATCTGGCTGTTATATAATTCTTTGGCTAGTGCGCATGTGCATACCTAGAATTCTACTACCATTGGGGTGTTCTTTGGGCAGTCTCTAGGCTGGGCCCCTATTCCTTTGTTCACCCAGTTACTCATGTCTGACTAGCTACCTAACATTATTATAAGCAATATTTAAACATTCTTGTATGTACATTTTAAAGCTCTTGACATAGTGCTAAATTGCTTTTATTAATAGGCTAGTTGCTTTTTTTTTTTGAAATCTTATTTATTTAACCAGGATGTCTGGCATTTTTTCAGCAATTAACACATGTGCAAGATGCTGATATACAAAATCTATACCCCTCTCAGTGTTCCCCCAAAGTAACTAGCATTTTCTTTTCACAGAAGAAGTAGCTGGGGTTGAGCGAGGACACGGGGGCAGGGAGGGGGGCTCACCCAGGATTACCACTGCCCCCGCCATTTGTGGAAGCCCCGGGGTGGAAATTCTGAGTTCTCACAGCCTATCTGGAGTATAATGACAACAAACAGGGTCACAACTTAGGCTAATTGCTTTTACTTAACATCTCTGAAGCTGAGTTCCACATTGTTACATATTTGAAATTAAAACAAAACATAAGTACCATTATGAAGAGGCTTGTTATTACATTATTGTTGTTACTGCTGTGTGAACTGGGTGTCCCTTCAAATTCTGTAAATATTAACAACTTTGAGAAATAGGAGCTGGTACAGTGCTTTGCCCAAAGTAGAAATTTTGTCAAAACGTCCATTGGTGCAACAGGGCAATTATGCTTCTGGACCAGAAGGTAATGTTAATGTGCAGATGTTGTGTTAGGTTGTTAAGATGATGGGCGGTGGTTCCCCCACTTCACATTTCCTTATGTTGCTTCTTCAGTAGCATTCATTAATCTACAATGTGCCCTCTGATAAGCAACTTAAATTTTTGCCTCAGCCGGTAAAGCTAAAACTTATTCTTACTAGTGAAAATAATTTTACTGAATTCCTTACAGGAAAACTAGTGTTTATTACATTTGTGATATTTGTGACCCTTGAGGCAGCCCCACCTGTAAACCAAATAGACTCTTATTTCTGGGTGAAATTTTACTTCCTTAATCTAAAGGCAAACTCTAGATCTTGAATATTAATTTAGTCATATTGACCAGTTTTTTTTCCCCCCAATTCTTTTAACATTTGTTGGAAATCCTTTTTGAGAGCCATATTTTTAAATGATTTAAGCAGTTGTTTCCTCTGGGTAATAGAATCACCTTTTCTGTGTATTCTGAATTTTTTCCAGTGAGCTCAGGCTATTTTCATAAAATATAAATCAGGGGTTCCCACTGCCCCCTTCTCAGGTTCATTAATTTGCTAAAGTGGCTCAGGAAAACAATTAACTTACTGTCACTGGTTTATTGAAGATACAACTCAGGAGCAACCAAATGGAAAAGATGCATAGGGCAAGGTGTGGGAAGAAGGGATGTAGAGCTTCACTGTCTTTTCTTGGGATGTCACCCTCCCAGCACATCAGTGTATTCACCAGTTAGGAACTCTCTGAGCCCCATTGTTTAGGGTTTTTATAGAGGTTCCGTTCTATAGTCATGAATGATTAAATCATTGGTCATTGGTGATTAACTGGATCTCCAGCCTCTCCTCTCTCTAGAGGTGAGGGAGGGGAGCTGAACATTCCAATCCTCTAATAACACTGGTTGTTAAGCTCTGGGAACCCATCCATCCCCACCCTGAAGCTTTGTAGGGGCTCACCAAGAGTCACATCATTAGCATAAACTCAGGCATGGTTGAAAGGAATTTCTTATGAATAACAAAAGATGTTCCCATCATCCCTATCACTCAGGAAATTCCAAGGGCTTTAGGAGCTCTGTTCTAGGAACCAGGGTGAAAAACAAATGTATATTTCTTATATCACAATTTCTCATTACCCATTGGGCCTGCCATGGTGTGTTGCATATATTTGAGATGATTTAATTGAATAGGAAGCTCATTACTTATGCAGTTGCAGAATTTAATTGCAGTCTGTTAACAGATCTAGTTGTTGCATGATTCTTTACATTGGGCTAAATTTTACTTCATTATGATGTCCACCCACAGTTTTGCTCTCTACAACAATATAGAATAAGTCTGCTCACTCTTCTGAAAGACTGACTGTCTTTCAGATAAAGAGTTGTATGGAAACCAGCTCAGTCACTAACTTACTTTTGAAGTAAACGGTAGCTGTACTGATAGCAGTTAATTACTGTATATAATCCCAAAATTATAGGCTTACAGCCTGTTGGTACATTGTCCACTTTCTATTTCTACTTTTCCCACGGGAAACCTGTGAAAGCGTTTGGAAATAATCCCTCTAGATCTGGCAGCTCATAGAGCCTCCCTTTCTACTCTTTCATCTTCCTTTGTCTAGCTAAGCTAGTAGCTTCATAGGGAATGTTCTTTTTGGCATCTTATTTATAATACTCATGTTTGCTTAAAACCAAAGACTTAACCCTTAAGCGAAACAGAACACTGTATTTTGGTATATAAAGCCTTTTTATATTTTTATAATTTGACATCTTTCCAGACCATAAAGTAAAAACTATTTACCCTGTTAAGGCAAATAATTTCCAGGAAGTGAGAGAACAGATTTTATATCCTCAATGTGATTGAGTGCACCTTAATATTTATATGTACATAAAGGTTATCACAAAAAAGCCCACAGTGGCCTGATCATTTAAAGGCCCATTTACCTCTTCATACTGACCTTAAAATAGCTGCTCCTGATATTTGTTTATATCAGCTATATGCAGTGTCAGGAAGTTTGAGTAGCATACCTATTCTGAGACTTCATGAAGAAGTGGATCTTGTCATCAGGGACTGTGTATAATCACAGAAAGCCTACAGTGATTTTATTCAACCAGGGTCATTCATTTCTGTTCCTGAATATTTCAAGAAGTCTAAATCAATTCAGATACCAAGATATTTTAAGGCTACTTTTTAGTTTAATTGAATATATTTAATTTTAGATATGATTCAAAAATAAAGAAGTTAATTAGTATACAGTGAAAAGTTGTTTTCCTACTCATTCTCTCATCTGCTCAGGTTCTATCTCTAGGTGTTATTAGTCTTCTGTGTTTCTTCCCAGAATTTCATATGCATGTACAAGCAAAATATGTAATTTGCCCCCTAATTTTGGACACACTATTTTTCACTGCTCATTTTTTCCCCTGTCAAATAGCATTTCTCATGGATACTTCCTTCAGTTTCTTTTACAGTTTCATAGTATTCCATTGTGTAGACATACGATAATTTATGAATCAAACATACTTTTCTGACATTTAGGTTTGTTTCAGTTTTTTGTTAATAATCTTGCATAATATGCCCACGTGAAAGTATATCCTAGAGCCAGTGTTAATTTTTTGAGACCTCTACAGATGAAAAACATTGACTGTGATCAAGAGGTTTGACTTTAATTGGTCCATCTGAGATGAGCCTTCAGTTAATGGAGAAAAAGAAAAATGATCTTATTAAATCTTGAAGGTCAAAAAAACTATATCCATTTAGCCTTTTAAGTAGAGAAATTCTACTGCCTACTTACTACCCTTCAGAAATTTGGAGGCATCCTTAACTTTTTTTTCTTCCTCCTCTTACCACCTGTCCAGTCAGTCCAGTCACCAAGCGATGTGCTTCTTCCATACTAGGACTATTTGTTTTTGACCCTTTTCCATTCCTACTTCATTATCTTATCCGATTTAGTTATTCCCAATAGGATATATCTGCCTTTAGTCTTTTCTGTGCTCAAGTTCAGGGGTCCCCAAACCTGTGCTACTAACCAGTACTGGTTTGTGGCCTGTTAGGAAGTGGGCTGCACAGCAGGAGGTGAGTGATGGGCCAGCAAGCGAAGCTTCATCTATATTTGCAGCCGTTCTCTAGCGCTAGCATCACTACCTCAGCTTCACCTCAGATTTTTAGACATTAGGTTCTCATAATGCAATGGTTCCTGGTGCGAAAAAGGTTGGGGACTGCTGCTAGTTGACCCTAATACTGGTAATGGCTAGTATTTATTGAATACCTGCTGTGTACCAGCCACTGTGCTAAGTGCTTTTCATGTACTGACCATTTCAGTCCTCACAACTACTCTATGAGATGATGGTAATGTTTCTATTTCATAGGTAAAGAAACAGGCATGGAGTTTATATAGCTAAGAGACAGTCCCAGTTCTTAAAAAGTTAATGACCTAATTAGGAGAAATAGGAAGCCATTTCTTCAAACTAAAAATGTGACACTAGTCCAGAGAAGAAAGGAAAGAGTGGGCAGAGGAAAAAGAGGTTTTTACATAAGAGAGAGGAGTATAGGATATAGGTGAATAAATGGAGGTTAGGTATAAGAACACACCAGAAAGAGAGAAATAAAGAGTACCCTAGGAGTGAATTTGCAAAGTTGGCAAATACTCTCAGCCAAACTAGTACTGATATATTTAAGCTTTTAAAATAATGCTGGTTCCTGACTCCATTCCTGAGCTGCTCCTAGATTAGATGGTGTGAGACAGGGTCTTGGAATCTATTGTGTTGATATTGTTACAAGCTATTCTGATGCACAGGAAGGCCAGGAACCACTGGTTAAAGAAAGAGTTAATATAGGCCCTTATATGAGGAAATGCCAAGCTGAAAGAGTTCATAGTTAAAGCAGTAGGCAGTAAAGAGTGAGTCACTGGGTTGGTCAGCAGAAATATGTTAAGAGCAAGTGTCTTAAGCAGACTTTTCTGGCAGCAAAATGCAAGAAGGAAAGGCTGCAAAAGGAACCAAGCTAGAAGACAGTTACAGAGAACTAAGGGTCATAATATCACTATGAGACTCTTAAAAAGGAGTGGGCATTTTGTCAGAGCTGCTTTGTTCAGAAATATGAATTAGGAAATTTATGATCTGAGAGTTAACTCTCGGAAGCTTCAGAATTTTTTACTTGCAAAGAGTAGCAAAAAGTAAGGGACCCATTTTCCAAGTTGAATAACATATGAGTTTACATTGGAGTTACATTTCTGGTCTATGCAATCAATCTCGTATTTTATTTCTGAGAGAGAGAGGGATACTGTAAGAGGTGATAATGTATAGAAGGCAGTTATCTTTTTTGACTAACTTTAAATAATCTAGTTTTACCTAACAGTTAGTTAGCTTATTTATGAATAAGCTCATTTATATAAAACCCTTTTTAAATATTTTCCAATTTTACTACCTACAGGACTAATACTTTTTAGGGGTCTGCCTCACTATGTGATAGTTTCAGAGACTATGACATAGCAAAGAGGTCAAGAGCACAGGTTCTTTAGTGAGACTCTATATTTAAATCCCAGCTTTGCCACATACTACCTGTATGATATTGGGATTTAACCCACCTTTCTCCCAGTTTCCTCATCTATAAAATGAAGATATGGTAGTACCTACCATAAAATAAGATTGTTAAAAAGATCAAGAGAGATAAACCCTGGTAAAGAGTAACTACTGAAATTCTAGCTATTATTTAGTAATAAAAATAGATAGTATTTGATTAAAAAAAAAATCACTCTTGGAGCAGTGTAGAGGACAGAATTACAGGAGGCAAGAATAGATGTGGGGAGATCATCATCTCAGTAGACCAGACAAGAAATGATGGTAGTTTGAGCAAGTGTGGGAGTGGAGCTAGAAGGAGACAGATCTGAGTGATTATTTAGGAAATAAAATTGACAGAAACGTCATAATGGGTTAAATAGAGATGGGTCATTGAGAGAGAACAAAAGGTGTTTTTATAGGTTTCTGGCTAAGGCAGCTGGATGAATAGAGACCCAATTTGGTGGAGCTTGGAGGATGGGGCAGGGCTAGATGCTCATGATTTTAGTTTGGGATATTGAATATGTTAAGTGCGAGATGGAATTTAGTCATCTGTGTTTTTAAGAAGCTGCTGGATGGTTCTACTGTATACCAGTTTAAGAACTGTTGATGTGAAGATAAAAAAAAAACTGTTGACGTAGATAGTTGGAGATTTGAGTCTGAAGTTCAGAGAGGAAGGACTGGGTATAAATTTAGGTGTGGTTTGCATATTGAAGGTAAATGAAGATACAAGTGAGGATGATAGTGTATAGAGCAAGAAGAGATGGAACCTAAAGTTGACCATGATGAGTTCTAAAATTTAAAAGCCAGAAAGAGGGAAATGAACATGCAAAAGAGTCGCTAAGTGTTAGAAAGAAAATCAGGCAGTGGTAATGCACAGAAGACGAAGAAGGTGTTTTTATTAAAAGGGAGAGAGTGGTCATGGAAAATGAGAACTGAAATTACCCATTAGGATTAGCAGCGTGGAGGTGTTAAAAGTGACCTTTTGAAGAGCTTTTGAATGATAATGGAGGTAGATACCAACTAGAGGAGGGAATGAGAGGTAGTAAAATATAGGCACCTCTCAAGATGTCAGTTTTGATAGCTGGACAGGGAAAGGGGTTGAAGGAGGAATTTTTTTTTTTCCAAAGAAGAGATAAACTTGATCATGTTTAAGTGATTATGGGTTGGCTGCAGTGGAGAAGGGGGTGTTGAATATACAAGAGAGGGGATAGTAGATAGATCACTGCGAGAGCAATGGAATCCAAAGCACAAGTGAAGAAACTGGTCTTAGTTATGAAGGGAGTAATGTTTAATATAATAAGAGGGACCAAGGAAAAGAATGGATATAGATATAGAGGAAAAAAGCTGCTGATGCATTGTGTGATGAGTAATGCAATTTCGGTGACTCTTTAAGTACTGTGTTAGTTGTTTCTGGGGAAGTGATTGGAACAGAGGCTTCATTTCTATCCAGCCTGTTCTTGGGCTAGCTCAGCTCTTTGCTGGACTTTTTCCCCTTTGGTCACTAATCCTTTGGCCTTAGCAATGCACCCATCCCTTCCCTTTCTTGGGAGTGAGCTCTGGGCCCATGGACCCCAGTGCAATACATCAGCTTAGTTTGAACATCTTGTCTGGATTTCTTTCACTTTTTCCTGAGGCAAGGAGAACTAAAACCAAACTTGTTGACAGGCTATTTTGGTAACTAAAGATACTGTGTTTTTCTTTAGAAATCCAATCTTCTATAATTTTTATTTCTGACAATTGAGTTCTTTAATATACTTCAATAAAAAAATCTGTTTCATCTATTAGAAATTTTTTAAGCTCATACTATGGGCCAGGCACTATAATAGGTACTTGTTATTCTGAATTAAATAAGATATGGCTGCCTCAAGGAGCTGGGAAAGACTGATGCTTACACACACACACCCTGACTTATTTCTCTTATAAATGCATACATTTTAAAATATCTAAACCCGAATCCAACTTCTTTTTGCAAAAAAAGGTCAATTTAATATCTCTTTGAGAATATCATTAAAGAGATCTTTAATCTATACATTATACAACTCAGATGTTCCCTTTTCCTTGACCTGTTTTTTTTTCTTGCCGCTTCTGTAATTAAAATGCAGAATTTCCTCCCTTACCACCACCATCCAAAGTAAAGTGTCCTTACTGTGTATCAGGTGATCTTAACCCAGGTTCTGTAGATCTCAGCACATATATGGATTGGTGGTTTTGTGAGTCTAGGAATCTTTCACAATCGTGTGTAAAATTGTTGAATGTGTATACATGGATTCATGTGGTGGAAAGAGTCCTTATTTTTTATGAAATTCTCAAAGCATTTTATTACCCCAAAATATTAAGAAATACACTATTAAAATGTTTATTTAATAGGTTTTGGCTTTTGACTATTTTATACCATTTACTATTTAGATTTTCTCACAGGAAGAAAGGGAAAATGAAAGTGCAGTATTTCATAATCGCACTTCTTAAAATTGTTGATACAATTTTTTATATTAATACAATTTTTAAATTGTATAATCATGTTATAATCATGCTACAGTTTTTCTTGTAAATACATTTTTTGTTTGTGTTTAGTACCAGGACCCTCTGTTGATAATGGCATCAGTATTACCATGATTTTAATGGCCTGGATGGTTATTGCAGTCATCTTGTTTCTACTGAGACCTCCTAATCTAAGAGGATCCAACTTAACTGGAAAGCCAACCAGTCCTCATAACGTAAGTGTTGTGGATTAGAAACTCATTGCAGTGGGGTGATGGGTGTGGCCTTGTAAAGGGGGATGAGTTTGTCTTGACTGAAATAACTGCATTAGGAAAAGGAAGATTTAATTCGTGCAATAAATTCTTCCTGTGTAGTCCCAGTAAATCTTGTAATCCCAAATGGTTTAGTCTTCATGTAATTACATATAGAGAGCAGCATAGTAGCCCAAAAATAATTTAAAAATGAATTTCAATCTTAGTCATATGAGAAACATAAAAAATGATCCATTTCATGATAATTTACAGCAATATTTCTCAATTCTCAGTCCTGTACTCCCCAGTTCTATCTACTTCAAAATTGATCCTTTGCTTCTCATGCTTCCAGCTTCCTAAATTATACTAGCTGCAGTCCAAATGTTTTTCTCCCCTCTGTCCTAGCTATTAAATACAGTAGAGACACTGAGTCTATCTGGCTAAATCCTCTTTTCCTCTTGTTTTCTCATCCTATTTCTCTCAAACTCATTTTTCCAGTTTTGTATCATAGTAGATCAGCTGAGTTGACAAAAGCAGAGGTAGGAATCATTCATATTGATAAATCTTGAGAGTCATGATTATAACTATTTTTAGAATCTTCTAAATGAAAAAGAACCTCCATGATAGAATTCCTTTTAATAATTTTTAGAACCAGTATGTGTGTGTGTACACACACACGCGCGCGTGCGCACACACACACACACACACACACACATTTGATTTGGATATCTTTAAAAATATTTCTGTGACGGATTCACTTGTTGAACAAATTATCCTACTAATTTCTTTCTTCACCCTTCACTATGTGAAATTTCTAAAATAATTGCTTCTTTTCCCTAATCTTGTGTTTTTAATATAAGAAAGTTCAGTTAGACTAATTTCTCATATAAATATGAAAGCAAATGTGCAATGTTAATTGGTCGGTGTTTTGTTTTTTTTAGGATTAGAACATTTAGATATGTAGCATGCTAGCTAATTTAATTAAGAGGGCATCATTAGCACTATATAAAAAGTCTTAAATTTATTTTTGTTTCTTTTTGGAAAGAGGGGTACCCGTAAAATATCTTGTATATTTTTTGATAAAGTGCTTTCTCAGCCTTTTTCTTACTTTCTGTGTACAGTTTTATTACTTTCATATCAAAGAGCAACTTCCTTAGTGTTTGGAGCTAAAGCAATCCAATTAAATAAGCTGATGTAGAAGCCATTAAAAAGTGACAGAAATGCAAGATTACAGTCCCCTGAACCTTAGTTCATTGTAGGCCAGCAGTTCTAGGAATAGTAGTCCCACTGCCATAAGAATATGCAAGAAGACATTGACTAATTTCAAGTAGAAAAACTGATCCCCCTCAACGAGAGCCTCATATAGCATTGTCAGAGTAAATAAATGGAATCTTTCTGAAGATTCTTACAAGTGCTGATCTTTCCTCTACAGTTCAGATGCTTTCTATTCCAAGTAACAAAAATCAGCTCAACCTGGTTTAAATAAGTGCTTTATTGGTCTATACATCAGAAAATCCAGAGATAGGGTCAGTGTTTAGAAAGCTTAACAGTGTCATCAAAGACCTCGTTTCTTTCCTCATACCATCAGCTTCCCTTCATTCCAAGGTGGGTTCCCTTTGTGGTCATTAGATGCCTGCCAGTAGCAACTGGAACTTCAGGTGTTCCCATTAGCATAGTGTAGATAGAAACAAAATTCTCTAGCTTCACTTTGATTGTACTGTATTCAATCATCACCTTAGTAAGAAGGATGAAACCACCTTTATTGGTTTAAATATCACCTGTAGAGTTGTTAGGGAGAGCAATTTCACTCATAACATACCATTGTTACACAATTTCACTTTCTTCCATACTGCAGGGAAGAATGAGACAAATGTCTGTGAATCACAGTCTCAATCTAGTGTTGCTTAATGCAAAAATATATGAAAAGCCCAAATAAGAATATGACTTGTGGTGAGAGGGTGGAGGGCATTGCTGCTCAGTTCTTACTATATGTGTTAGATTGGTTCCACTGGGATATAAGAAGTCAGTTCCATAATTTCTCTCTTTCTTATGTCAGGGACAAGATCCACCAGCCCCTCCTGTGGACTAACTTTGTGATATGGGAAGTGAAAATAATTAACACCTTGCACGACCAAATGAACGAAGATGACTAGAGTACTCTCTTAATCTCATTAGAACTGTTCTTTTCGCATCTGCAATATGGGATGGTATTGTTTTCATAAGCTTCTAGGAATTTTACTTGCAAGCTTATTTTTGCTTCCGGTGTTATCACCACTCCTATTTACAATATATTTGAGTAAGTGATTCTGTAAAAAGTTACATGAGCCCTTTAGTTATCCTAAACGTAAACATTCCACTAATTCTGTTTGTAACTGTGATCATAATTTTTATGATGATTTCTGGCCTGATTGAAGGAAATTTGAGACTTCTGCATTTAAATATTTTAAATAGTTTTGATAGATTTTAAAATTACTTTTTTCATAGGTATTTATAAAGTTATTTGGGGTTGTCAGAGATTGTATGAAAGAAAATTAGAACCACGTTCTTGGGACTGTGGCAGCCTTTGGAATATTTTACAAGTTACAGCTAAAATCTGTATTGTCCACTACAACTTGTGACTAGAAAAGGAGGAAAAAAGAAATGAAGTAATTGTTTGCTAAGTTTTTTTATTCACATAAAAATATCCTTAAAAAACTTTGAATAAACATAATTTAAATATGATGGAGGATTTACAGTCCATTATGTAACATTTGAGCCACTGTACACTAACTAGCCTTACAAGGTTCATGAAAGGAGGAACTTTTTTTTTGCATTTGTCAGATATAATCTATACATTAATAATCTCTATTTTAAAAATAGGTGCCTCTCACAAAGCTTTTCTGATCTAACACTTCCCCTGTTAAATGAAACTTATAGTTGTATTGGGGGCCTCTTTGATTACTGCCATTTGATTGCTATTTACTTATTTTATACTTTGAAGAAAAAAATTTGAATCTTTTGTTACCCTTATGACTTTACAAATGTTTAATGAATTATTGGTTTATTCCAAGGGAAAAGGAGGAATATGAGAAACAAGGATCTTTTTCTGACCCGTATCTCATTCTTGTTGGGTAATGGGATGGACTGGGGTGGGTAGGAGCATTAATACAGGTAAAATTTTGAAATGTATAAAAAGTAAAAGGTTCCATTGTTTTGGTTAGTTTGAAAGAAAATGAATACAAATGGCATTTTTAAGAAGTCTGCATGACTTATGTGGTTATGGAATTTTTTCCTAGCAAGTGATTGCAGATGATTTATCGGGGCTAGAAGATATTTTGCATCAATGTAAGGGTTTTTTCCCCTTAGACCTGTCTAGCATTTTATTGTATCGATCTGAGAATCTGAGAAATTACTTGTATGAATTGAATAAACTTCTCTATATCATTGTACTGTTTTAATAGAGTCTCTGATACAATTGATGCCCTTAGGGTGTATTTTTCTCTTTATTATGATTACATTTTGGGCCATAAACATTGTAAGGGCTTCATTTCATTATATAATGCATTAACTGCTTGCATTCCTCCTGTGCTCTTGGCTTTGTGCTCAACTTCTTGAAATAATATAACCTACTCTTTTTTTTTTAGTATATGTGCTGCTGAAGCGAGCACATTATAACCTACTCTTAATTACTTGTGCTAATGAAGCAATGTTGTAACACAGGTAAGTCACATCCTGGATAAGTAAACACCATAGAGTTAAGGTTTTTCTTCTTGCCGTAGCCTACTGGAAGCCTTCCCAGCTGTATATTTAAAGCAGAAAGGGCATGAATGGGTTAAGATGGAGCTAACTGCCTAATGCATTCCTTTTTCCGCCCTTGCTCCCTGAAGGCTTGCACATATATCCCAACAGTTCTCTATGCTGCTCGAAAGGCAATCTCTGGCAGAGATACTGATGTATTCACTGAATCAACAGTTCATAAATAATCGAGAATTGGCTTTGGTAGAAGACATGGCTATGACATGGAAACAATGTCTACTGTTTGCTAGAGACCTAGAAATCTGGATTTTTATTCCTGGTTCTTCATTTCTGTCACATACACTTAATTGACATTACATCTAGAACATTAACCTTTTCTTATACAGCCCATCTATTTAACTAGCAACAAAAGTTTTTAGTGGAATAGTAAGTCTTGGTTTTTTGCTTGTAAAATTTCTCTGCAGTCCTGAAAAAGACAGTGTACTATAGCATATAAAGTATTACTGTTAACCTAACTAGTAATTTAGATTCTTTTTAATTCTTAAAGCTTCTACATGTAAAATGTTAACATCTTTTATTAAACAGTTTTTTATTGAGCACATTCTTATTCATTACTTGGCTTGTAAACATTCACCTGTACTATGGCAACAATCATAGCCAATCATTTGAAATAATCTGGAAAAAAGAAAGATAAGTCCTGACATTTTAATCACTTTGGACTCTTAAACATTCCACAAATGCCATTAAGAATTTATTTTGTTTTAGAGTCATTTAATGTTCTTTTATGCAAAATAATGTTTTTTTGCTTCCCATTTGGAAAAAGTTAACATTAGAACTGTGTATAGTAAAAGATTTTATTATATGTCTATCCAAGCACTGTCCTATGGTCTTGAAGTCACATTTTAAACAATTTGCAGAGATTTTCTGAAGTAACTATTAAGTTCAGCTATTTGTGGTATGTGATTTGATTTGATAATGTTTATGGAATTACCAAATTCTTATATTTTCAAAGGAACCTTGGAAATTTATCACTCTGAATGAAAGTCTGTCATTCTAAATGAGTATGCGCTAAAATTTGACCAGCTCAACTTAAGACAAAACAACTGGAAGGAGAAAGTTTACAGTTAATGGGTTAAATTTTTGTTGCATATTAGATTTAGTCAACATTATAATATCTCTAAATGAAAAATCATAAGTATTTGTTACCATGTGTGATGATTACTTTGTTAAAAGCAAAAGTGGTCATGTGATGTACTAAGTGTTAATTGCTGTTTTTAAATGTTTAAATCATGCCAAACAAATCCGTCTGTGCCACCCAGGGTTTATTGTAATCTTTTACTGAGTATTTGGATTGGGATAAAGGGCTTGTACTATGCACTTTTTATTAATGAATAAATAGAAGACATTAGTAACACTCATTGTTTTCTGTTTGGCTTTTGTGAGAAGAGAAACAAATATCTTTTGTTAGTAAAATGTTAACATCTTTTATTAAACAGTTTTTTTTGTAAGACTTTACCCCTAACTAAAGACTTTCCTGAGAGAGAACTTTCAGTTATAAGAAAAATATTTATATATTAGCAGTATGGGGCCAGTATTCAGAAGTAGGGATTCTAAGAAGCACTAGGAAATTAATTGCAACTACATTTCTTTCATAATTCTATTTTATTTCTTCCTATAATATAGGGTCAAATAGATATTTGCTTTTTGGGACTAATATCCAACAGTGTTAATTATTCGAGCAGACATATGTTACCTATAAAGAGCTATATGTGTAACTGTATTGAAAACACTCAAAAGTGAAAATTTGCTTTTGTTCTGTAACCTGGAATTGATCCATATACAAAAAATCATTAAAACCTATACATATGTAAAAATGGTAAAATTGCTCTGGCATGATTATGATGTCAGTGTGTGATACTTAAATGTTATTTCAAATAGCAACATTTGTGAAATACATAATTGCTGGAGATAGTTAATGGTTTTAATCTAAAGTTTGTCATGTGTGTATGTAAGTAGATAACTAGATCCTCAGTAAAACTAAGTTTTCATTTAATGACTCTGAATACTAGTACTCCTCCCAGAAAATGGAATTTAATAAAATAAGTTTTTTGCTTCCTGCCATTACACCTGGTTTTCTCATTCAGAATCTCAATTTCTAGAGTTGCCTCCCCCATAAATGTTTCATAAATACCATGATTATCTCTTATGCTAAGATTTTATTTTCACTTACAGTTGACATACAATATTAGTTTCAGGTATACAACATAGTGATTAGGCATTTATATAACTTAACAAAATGATCACCTTGTGCTAACATTTTGAAGAACTGGAGTGTTCAGTGTGATCTTTTCTCATGGGGAACTTAATTTTACATATCTTTTCTCAAATGAACTATGTTGGTTCAATAAACATCTCAGCAGGTGTTTTTATTGTTTACTGCTTAACTGTTTATGCTTTAAAATGTATGCTATTCAGGAATAGATTATAGAAATTATTTTAAACATCAGATGCCAAATTAAGATGTTTATTAAAAGGGAGGTAGAAGGAGATATCTGGGAGGCAGGGAATACCTAAAGGTGAAGAACAATATGTGTAGTTTTAAGAATAAAGCAACTTTGATATAAAAAAAAAATGTATTCTCTTATACAAAACTGCTTATTTCTAGGAATTTTAGGACTGAGAAAAAAACTTTAAAATCCCTGCCATGTCAGAGGCTTTACCTCTTAAATATCTGGTCCTATACTGCTTATAACTTTAGACACTCAGGCTGTATCTTGATGGTTAATGGATTTCAATTGCATTGATTCTATTTGTTTTGAAAAACTGAGCAGAATTATTTAAAAAGCACAAATACTACATGGCAGATTCAGCATTATTGAGTAAGTCTCTTATGTTGTTTTTAAAGAAATGAATCCATCATATGGTCTCTCATTAATTCAGTAACAAAGGAAGAGGGGCTTTCAATACAAAAGGCATTACAGACCCTAGTCTTAATGTAGCTTTCCTTGACAAATAATTAGTATATGAACATTAAACTTTGGAAGTCTGGATGTCTTAAAAGGGATGCCTTACAATTAATCATCAAGTGCAATTTTGTGGTTACAATATATAGAACATGTAAATCTAACAGGAGAGCCTACATCTCCAACAAATGGGCTAAGATTTATATCCTTGCAAGTGTTCTTAACCTTCATTTTTACTTAACAGCCTTAAAGACTACATTTTACTGTTTTGTCTCACATTGCACCTTTATCAGCATCCTTTTAACTTTCTCATTTTCACTAGCAACAGCTTATTGAAAACTTTAGCAGTCTCAAGCTTCAAGCATAATTCTGTTAGCCAAAGCTAAATCAGAAAATTTAAGGAAACCTTGGGCTAAATAAAGTAATATTGAAAACTAGTTTCTCCATTGAGGAATGGATAGAAATACAATTTTCTCTCTGCAACATCCAAGGAATTTTTTTCATTGTGTCACAATATTTTAAGAACTCAGTCACATAAATAGATGTAAACTGGCAACAGTTACTAGGTTGAGTTCCTTGTGCCCTCCCATATTAATTTCTGATGCTAATCTCTGAAAGCATTGAAGATACTCAGTGTTTTTGTTGAAGAAAGCTGACCATTTTTTTATCATTGTAATTTTCATCTAGTTCCCAAACTTCTATTTTCATTGTAGCAATTTGTGTGATAAATAAAAATATTTAGTATTGTCAATAATGTTTTAATCTTGGTAAAAAAAAAAAAACGTTAAAGTAGTTTTGTGTGAGCCTGAATTAATGTTAAGGCAAGCAATACAGATTTTTAGCTATTCTTACAACTAAAACATATACGAGAGGCTATTGCATATAGTGATAGCTATAGTGATTCTCAAACTCTCTAATTTGGGGACCCCAAAGAGCTTTTTTTTTTTTTATATGGATTATATCAATATTTACTGCATCCTCTTGAAACTTACTTGATTTTGTTAATGTCACCGCAGTAATTTTTAGTAAAAAAATTTTGCTGTATCCCAAATTTAAAACATTTAAAAGTGTTAGGTATTTTTAAATAATAAACCCAATAAACATTAATATAAAAATTTTAAATGAAAAAAATAACCATTTTCCAAAATGAAAATTTAGAAGAGTGGCACTGCCTTACATTTTGCCAATCTCTTTAATGGCTGGTTTGATAGAAGAAAGCTGGGTTATCATTTTTCTGCATTCAATGTTGCAATATCTTCCTTTCTTAAGAAACTATGTATGTCAGTTTTCATAAAAGACTAACAGTATTTTGAGCAGCCTATGCTTTGACTAGGGAGCACAAGTTATATAACCCTTAGGCAGCCCATTTAATTTGGAGCCTCAGTTTCATTGGATATGATACTACTTTGTAGCAAGCTGAAGTGAGGATCAAATGAAATGTTTGTAAAAATGCTTTGTAAAGCCCAAAATAAATGTTATGCAAAGGCCTTCACCATCCCAACACACACACCCTCCCTTTTCAAAACTAAGTTGTACGAAAACTATGGATTTAAGACACATCCATTGAATTTTACATTGGAAGGAATTCACCCTATGAGGAATGGACAATAGCACCTTTAGGTCAGTGTTTGGAATATGAAAAACATTAAAGATTAAATATCACAGTTTCCAATCAAGATTTTTAAACCTTGGTAGGTAAACTGTAAAGCAGATAAATTTTGACTAACAGATGAATAATTCCATTGTGAGAAAGGCTAAACAGCAAACCATTAATTAGGCTAGAGGTTCTCAACTTTTATTACACATTACACTCACCTGGAGAGCTTTGAAAACCACTGATGCCTTGGCCTCACAACTCAGAGGTTCTGGTATGGGGTTAATTGGTATGGAGTTTGGCCTAAGCATCTATAAGTGATTTCAGTAGCAGTTAAGGGTGAGAACCAGTGACCATAAAGAATGCTAAACCTTGTGTTTAGTTCTAGAGATGAAAAAACAGAAACAGAATAAAAAATAATTTTCTTCATACTAATTGATTTCTATATATGGGTAGGAGATTAACTGTGTTAAAGAAAAACAGGCCAAGGAAACAAAAACACTATTAAGGAATACAAGTGGGATTATTACTTTATAAGGAGTTGGATAACAAATTATGTTAACAGGGTAAATATTCATTACTCAACCATTAGACTTACTGGCCTTCAGAAAAATTAATTCTTGTGATGGTAAGGTCATTTGTTTTTAGTCCTTGTCCTCAGAAGTTTATATTCTATTTACAGGGTACAAATACAAAAGCTAACAAATAAGATGATTTCAGGGACTGCTAATTGCAAAGAGAAGTTAAAATACAAACAGTCGTGGTGAAAGAGCATTCTGAAGAGTGATTTGACTTGAGACCTGAATGATGCAGGTATGCAAAGATCTGGGCAGTTTTCCAAAAGAAAAGAGAAGTGCAAAGGCCCTCAGATTCAAACAGACTTGGCATTTTCAAGGGACGAGAATAAGGCCAAATGATCAGTATGAGATCAGTAACAAAGTTTAAATCTTGTAGGATCTTGGAATCCAAAATAAGGACTTTGGATTTTATTATGATTATAAAAACAAATGGAGTAGGGGTGGGGGATATATGATATGATCTAATTTATGATTTTTGATTTTTTTCAATTACAGTTGACATTCAATATTATATTATTGTTTATATTATAGTTTCGGGTGTACAGCATAGTGGTTAGACATTTATATAATTTACAAAGTACTCCCCCTGACAAGTCTAGTACCCATCTGACACCATATATAGTTATTACAGTATTATTCACTATATTCCCTATGCTGTACTTTACATACCCGTGACTATTTTGTAACTGCCAATTTTACTTAACCCCTTTCCCTTTTTACCCACCCCACAACCCACTTCTCATCTAGCAGCCATCAAAATGTTCTCTGTACCTATGAGTCTGTTTCTGTTTTGTTTGTTTATTTTGATCTTTAGATTCATATATAAGTGAGACCATATGGTATTTGTCTTTCTCTGTCGAACTTATTTCATTTAGCATAATGCCCTCTAGGTACATTTATGTTGTCGTAGATGGTAAGATTTCATTTTTTTTTATGGTTGAGTAATATTCCATTGTATATATGTACCACTTCTTTATCCAGTCGTCTTTAGATGGACACTTGGGTTGCTTCCACATCTTAGCTATTGTAAATAGCACTGCCATGCACATAGGGGTGCATATATCTTTTCGAATTTGTGTTTTGGACTTCTTTGAATAAATACTCAGAAGTAGAATTGCTAGGTAATAAGGTAGTTCTATTTTTAATTTTTTGAGGAAACTCCGTACTGTTTTTCACAGTAGCTGCACCAATTTGCAATCTCACCGACAATGCACAAGTGTTCCCTTTTCTTCACATCCTCACCAACACATGTTGTTTGTTGATTTATTGATGATAGCCATTCCGATAGGTGTGAGGTATCTCATTGTGGGTTTAATTTGCATTTCTCTGGTTAATTGTGATTTTGAGTATTTTTTCATATGTCTATTGGCCGTCTGTACATCCCATTGAGAGAAATGCCTACTCAGGTCCTCTGCCCATTTTTAAAAATTGTTTGTTTGTTTGTTTTTTTTTTTTTGATTAAATTGTCTGAGTTCTTTATAAATTTTGAATACTAACCCCTTATCAGATGTATCATTGGCGAACATCTTCTCCCAATTGGTAGGTTGTCTTTTCATTTTGTTGATGGTTTCCATTGCTGTGCAAATCTTTTGTTTGATGTAGTGCCATTTATTTGTTTTTCTTTTGTTTCCCTTGCCCGAGGAGATAATATCTATCTTTATATATATATTACTATTAGCAATGTCAGAGTTTACCACCTATGTTTTCTTTAGAAGTTTCATAGTTTCGGGTCATTCATTTAACTCTTTAATCCATTTTAAGTTTATTCTTGTATATGGTATAAGAAGGTGGTCTGGTTTCATTTTGTTGCATGTATCTGTCCAGGTTTCCCAACATCATTTATTGAAGAGACTGTCTTTACTCCATTGTATATTCTTGCCTCCTTTGTCATAGATTAATTGATCATATAGATGTGAGTTTATTTCTGGGCTCTCTATTCTGTGCCATTGATCTATGTATCTGTTTTTATGCCAGTCTCATACCGTTTTGATTACTATATTGTTTGATATCAGGTAGAATGCTACTTCCAATTTTGTTCTTCTTTCTCAAGATTGTTATGGCTATTTAGGGTCTTTTGCGGGTCCATATAAATGTTAGGATTATTTGTTCTAGTTCTGTGAAAAATGCCAATGGTATTTTGATAGGGATATCAAATTTGGGTATAGATATTACCCAAAGAATGCTTCCATTTATTTGTATCTTCTTCAGTTTCTTTCTTCAGTGTCTTATAATTTTCTGAGTAGAGGTCTTTTACCTCATTGGTTAAATTTATTTCTAGATATTTTATTTTTTATTTATTTCTGCATTTTTTTTTCCCAAAGCCTGTTTTGTTTTTTTTTTTAAATTTTTAAAATTTAGTTTCAGGTATACAGTACATTGGTTAGACATCTATATAGTTCATAAAACGATCCCCCCAATCACACCCTTCCTCCCCTCACCCTCTACCTAGCCAATGTATTAATGCTAACTGCATTCCCTATGCCATGCTCCTCATCCCCATGACCAACTATTAACTACTAATTTCTGCTTCTTTAGCTCTTCACCCCATTCTCCCAGCCCTCCAAACCTCCCTCCCCTTTGTCCATCACCAAATTGTTCACTATATTTGTGAGTCTGTTTTTGATTAGTTTGTTCTTTTTATTCCTTAGATTCTGCATATAAGTGAAATCATATAGTGTTTATCTTTCTTTGTCTGTCTTAAACACCTTCTAGGTCCATCAAGGCAGTATCCTTTTCCATCCCCTTCCTTTTCACATGTAAGGTTCTTGTTTTCTTACCTATTCAGCCACTCTCTCTTTTGGTTGGAGCACTTAATTCTTTTCCATTTGAGATACTTGTTGATAGGAATGTAGTTGGTACCATTCTTTATTCTTGTTTATCTGTCCTTCAACTTGAAATGATAGCTTTGCTGGAGAAAGTATTCTTGGTTGCAGATCCTAGGTTTTCACCATGTCAAATATTTTGTGCCAAGCCCTTCTGTCCTGCATAGTTTATTTTGAGAAATCATCTGCCAGTCTTATGGATGCTCCCTTGTAGGTAACTATCTGCTTATCTCTTGCTGCTTTTAAGATTCTCTCTTTGTATTTAAACTTTGGCATTTTAATTATGATGTGTCTTGGTGTAGGCCTCTTTGGATCCTTGGTTTTTGGAATTCTCTGAGATTCCTGGGGTTTTATGTCCATTTCCTTCACCAAGTTAGGGAAGTTTTCCATTATTATTTCTTCAAATAGCTGTTCAACATCTTGATTTTCTTCACTTACGATCAGACGAATATTTGGAGCCTTAATAGTGTCTCATATCCTCCTTAAATCGTTTTTATAGTCTTGGCCTCTTTTTTCTCGCCATTCTGATTGAGTGTCCTGATTGGCTTTCCCGTCCTCTAGCTAGGGCATTTGATCTTCTTCTTTATTCACTTTATTTATGTCTTTGTTTATTCCATTTAATATAATTCTTATGTCAGATAATGTGTTCTTCATTTCAGACTGGTTCCATTTTATAATTTCCATTTCCATTTTTATGTCTTTTTTCTCTTTGTTGAAGTTCTCACCGCATTTATCTACACCTCCCAAAAGTTCATTGAGCATCTTTATAACCAGTGTTTTGAACTCTGCATCTATTAGATTCCTTGACTCCATTATATCTGAATCTCTGTTCTGTTCTCTCATGTGGTTTCTGCTTCTTTGTCTTCCCATTTTGGCTGCCTTTCTGGATCTGTTTATGTGTGTTAAGCAAAGCTCCTAAGTCTCCTGGTCTTATTAGTGTGTATTTGTGAAGTAGGTGTCCAGTGGCACAGTCCAGAGAGGGGTTCAGCTGCAGACCAAATTTAGTCCAAGCCTCTAGCCCTCTGGGGCCATCTGTCAGGATTCAGCAAGTAATCCATAGATGCTGTGCTTATAGTTGCCTCAAAAGGCCACACCAGAAACCAAGGCTGCCTCCAGTGTGAGTCTCAGCAAGGAGCACCTGACTCTGAGGATACACCTGGATGTGGCTTAGGTCGAGCCACTAGTTGGGGAAGGTGGGGTTTCAGGGAATTCTCTGGGCTGGGCGTTATCCAGTTAGATGACATCACGGCAATGGTGGCGCTGTGTCTGCACACTGGGAGGCGGGAGGGCTCAACAGGGAACAATGGATACCGCCAGTACTTCTGTACAGAGCGAGCCTCACCTTGCCCTCTTCTGACACTGTCTCTCTGTAAGTCCCTGGTTCCCCCTTGTGCACAGCCGAATTGGCCCTGGTGCTCAGAGCGAGCAGGTCCGTCTACACAAAAATCTGCTCGCGGATGCGGCCCCTTTAAGAGGCTTTTGCTGCTGCCACTGCCGCTGCCTCTGTCTCACACAGTTGCTTGAGACCGGGGAGCCCTACATCTTCGCCCTGTCCTACCTTCTGCCATTGCAGGGTGCTTTCTTGGATTTCTCCCTAGTTGTATGGCTTGTTCATCTAGATCCCAGGCGATTTTTCCTTGCTGCTGCTCCTTGGTTTCTCACAACTTTGATTTGGTCGCCAGAGGGATGAACAGAGCCTTTATTATCCGTGCCATTTTTTTCTCCTCTTATTTTGTTTTTGGGTGCATTTATAAATGAGATTGTTTTCTTAATTTTTCTTCTTGATAGTTTGTTATTAGTGTATAAAAATACAACCAATTTGTCAATATTAATTTTGTATCCCGCAACTTTACTGAATTCATTTATCAGTTCTAATAGTTTTGGGGTAGAATCTTTAGAGTTCTCTATATATAGTATCATGTCATCTGCAAATAATAAGTTTTACTTATTCCTTTCCAATTTGGATGCCTTTTATTTCTTTTTCTTGTCTGATTGCTGTGGCTAGGACTTCCAATATTATGTTGAATAAAAGTGGTGAATGTCGAATGAAAGTGAACATTCTTGTCTTGTTCCTGTTGCTAAGGAAAATGCTTTTAGTTATTCCCCATTAAGTATGTTAGCTGTGGGTTTGTCATATATGGCCTTTATTATGTTGAGGTATGTTCCTTCTATTCCCATTTTGTTGAGAATTTTTATAAATGGATGCTGGGTTTTATCAGATGTTTTTTCTCCATCTATTGATCATATGATTTTTTTTTAATCCTTTTTGTTTATATGGTATATAATGTTAATTTACTGAAAGATGTTGAACCAACATCCCAGGAATAGATCCCACTTAATCATGGTTTATGATCTTTTTAATATATTGTTGAATTTGTTTTGCTAACATTTTGTTGAGGATTTTTGCATCCATGTTAATCAGGGATATTGACCTATAATTTTATTTTTTTGTAATATCTTTGTCTTGTTTTGGAATAGTTTGAGAAGGATAAATGTTAATTCTTCTTTGAATATTCTTTTAAATTCACCTGTGAAGCTATCCAGTCCAGGAGTTCTGTTTGTTGGGAATTTTTTGAGTAGTGATTCAATTTTATTAGTATCAGTCTGTTCAGATTTTCCATTTTGTCTTGATCTCAGTCTTGGGAGAGTGTATGTTTCTAGGGATGTATCCATTTCTTCCAGATTGTCCAATTTGTTGGCATATAATTGTTCGTAGTATTTTCTTATAATCCTTTGTATTTCTGTGGTGTCAGTTGCCACTTCTCTTTCATTTCTAATTTTATTTATTTGGGTCCTCACGTTTTTTTTTTATTAAGTCTGCTTAAAGATTAATCAATTTTGTTTATATTTTCTAAGAATCCACTCTTGGTTTTATCGATCTTTTGTATTGTTTTATGGGACTTTATTTCATTTATTTTCGCTCCAATCTTTATTATTTCCTTTCTTCTACTCTCTTTGGGCTTTGTTCGTTGTTCTTTTTCTAGTTCGTTTAGGTGTAAGGTTAGATTGTTTATTTCAGATTTTTCTTGTTTCTTGAGGTAGACCTGTATTGCTGTGAATTTCCCTCTTAGGACTGCTTTCACTATGTCCCATAGATTTTGGGTTGTGTTTTCATTTTTATTTGTCTGAAGGCACTGTTTTATTTCTTCCTTAATCTCATTGAAAACCCATTCATTGTTTACTTGCATGTTATTTAGCCTCCATGTGTTTACTTTTCAGTTTTTTTTCTTGTAATTAATTTCTAGCTTCATACCATTGTGGTTGAAGAAGACTTGATATGATTTCAATCTTCTTAAATTTATTGAGACTTGTTTTGTGGCCTGACATGTGGTCTGTCCTGGAAAATGTTCCATGTGTACTTGCTGCTTTGGGGTGAAATGTTCTAAAAATATCAATTAAATCCACCTGGTCTAATGTGTCATTTTTAAGGCCTCTGTTTCCTTCTTGATTTCCTGTCTGGATCATCTATCCATTGATGTCAATGGGGGTATTAAAGTCCCCTACTATGACTGTATTACTATCGATCTCTCCCTTGATATCCATCAATACTTGCTTTATAAATTTAGGTGCTCCTATGTTGCATGCACGAATGTTTACAAGGATTATGTCCTCTGTTGGATTGATCCCTTTATTATTATACAGTGATCTTGTCTCTTGTTATAGCCTTTGTTTTAAAGTCTGAAGATATAAGTGTTGCTATCCCAGCTTTTTAATTTCCATTTGCATAAAATATCCTTTTCTATCTCTTTAGTTTCAGTCCATGTCTTTCTATTGGAAATGGGTCTCTTGTAGACAACATATGTATGGGCCTTGCTTTTGTATCCATTCAGCCATCCTTTGTCTTTTTATTGGAGCATTTGAGCCATTTACATTTGAAGTGATTATTGATAGTTATTGCCATTTTATTATTCATATTTGTGTTCTCAGCCCCCCATCCCTGCTTCTTCTTTAACATTTCTTATAATACTGGTTTGGTGGTGATGAACTCCTTTAACATTTTCTTGTCTAGGAAGCTCTTGATTTCTCCTTTGATTCTAAATGATACCCATGCTGGGTAGAGTAGTCTTGATTGTAAATCCTTGATTTTCATCACTTTGAATAGTCCCTTCTGGCCTGCAAAATATCTGTTGAGAAATCAGCTGACAGTCTTATGGGAGCTACCTTGTAGGTAATTGCTTTTCTCTTGCTGCTTTTAAGATTCTCTCTTTATCTTTAACCTTTGGCATTTTAAATACGATATGTCTTGATAGGGGCCTCTTTGGATTTGTCTTGTTTGGGACTCTCTGCGCTTCTTGGACATGTGTCTGTTTCTTCTGCCAGGTTAGAGAAGTTTTATATTATTATTTCTTCAAGTAGATTTTCAATACTTTGTTCTCTCTTCTCCTTCTGGTACCCCTATGATGTAAATGTTAGTACACTGTATGTTGTCTCAGAGTTCCCTAAAATTCTCGTTATTTTGGATCCTTTTTTTTTTCCTGTTCCTATTGGGTGTTTTCTGCTACCTTCTTGCCTTGTTGCTTATTCAATACTCTGCTTCATCTAATCAGCTGTTGATTCCTTCTAGTGTATTCTTCATTTCAATTGTGTATTATTCATTTCTGACTGGTTCTTTTTTATGATCTCTATGTCCTTTTATACATTTATAATCTTTTTGAAGTTCTTACTGAGTTGATCTTTTCTTCCCATACCTTTGTTGAGCATCCTTGTAACGAGTGTTTTGAACACTGTATCTGGTAGATCGCTTGCTTCTATTTTGTTTAGTTCTTTTTCTGCAGTTTTCTCCTGTTCTTTCATTTTGGATGTGGTTCTTTGTCTCAGTTTGGCTACTTCTCTGTGTTTGTTTCTATGTATTAGATAGATCTGTTATGTCTCCCAATCTTTGTAGAGTGGCTTTATATAGTAGGTGTCCTGTGGGGCCTAGTGGCATGGTGTCACTGGTCACCTGAACCAGGTGCTCCAGGAGTGTCCATTGTGCGGACTGTGTATGCCTTCCTGTTGTTGTTGAGCCTTGATTGCTGTTGGCACCTCAGTAAGTGGGGTTGACCCTCAGGCTGACATGCTCTGGAAACTGGCCATGATCACAGTATGGGCTGACTCCATGGAGCGAGATTTGTCCCAGTGAGGCTCTGGTGCCTGCTATTACCACTCTCTAGATATTCCGTTTATAGAGCTAATCAGGTGGTGCTCTGTTGTGGTATGAGGCCAGCCACTGGGTGTGTTGGTTCTGAGGCCTCTTGGGAGAGGCTCAGGTGTAGGCCAAGTTCAGCCCTGCTTGTGCCTATCCCAGGGTAACCTGGTGGAGCTACAAAGCTATCTTTGGTTGGTACCTGCCTGTGCTGGGCCCAGAGGTGCATGGAAGAGGTGATTTTGTGACCCAAGGCTTGCTGCCACCCACACCGGGCCTGGGGCCACACAGCCAAAGGCACTGGGTAGTCTGATGTCAGTCACCATCTGCCTGGGGCCTGCAGACCTTGGAGAGTTTTTTAGAAAGTTTGCAGCATTGCTGAGATGCAGCCCTTGAAAGAGCCAAGTGTGGTGCATGAGTTGGATGGAGCACGTGTCCTGGGTGGGGCAAGTGGTGTTCACTAGGTTAATGCAGATTCAGATTTGGCACCTGCCTATGCCTGCAGGCTTTGTGGAGGGACACCTTAACAGGGACAATGATGGCCGAACCTCCAGCCCTTGCCCTGAATCCAAACAATTCAATTTCTCCCCATATGTCTCTAGCACCTTTCCAGCTGCTTTTCCTTTGCTAGAACTTAGGGTGAGTGTTTGTGAGTGAGAGTCTGTGTTTAGGCCCTTTAAGAGGATGTCTGGGTTTCCAGAAGTCCTCCCTCTCACTGGGATGGAATGGAATCCTTGCTGATTTTCACAGCCAGCTATTATGAGGACTCCTCAGCACTGAAGCCCAGTGTGAGGCTGGGACCCTTGCTCCTCAAGCAGGACCTCTGCAGCCAAGATATCTTTCCCAATTCTCAATCACCCAGTGTGTGGGACCACCCGGTGTGGGACGAGCCCATTTCATATCTCTACCCCTCCTACTGGTCTCCATTTGGCTTCTTTATATCCTTAGTTATAGGAGTTCCATTCAGCTAGTCTACAGGTGGTTCTCCAGACTGATTGTTCAATAATTTAGTTGTAATTTTGATGTGGTTATGGCAGGAGGTGAGCACAGCAATTACTTACTCTACCATATTGACTAGAAACCTCCAAAAATTATATGACTATCTTCACAGATGCTTTTCATTTAAAGGAAGCACTTTACAACTTCTCTTTGGCATATCTGAATTGCCGGTATTACTCTCTTGTGCATTGGGGGCATTATTAAGTAAAATAAGAGTTACCTGAATGTTAGCATTTCAGTACCACCAGTCATTCTGATAACCCAGACAGCTACTAAGTGACTAACCTGATTTATGATTTTACAGTCTCACTCTAGCTACTATGTAGAAGATGAACTGTCCATCAAGAAGGAAGGGAGGAAGCTAGTAAGTCATTGGAGTCCAGATAAGAGATGCTAGTACCTTTGACTAAGTTTGTGGCAATGTGAATTATAAAAGATCAGATTTGGGATTTATTTTTGAAGCCAATAGGCCACATTAATGGCCTGGCAACACATGGAATGGAAGGGAGAAAACAAGAATGACATCTGCTTTTGGGGCCTAAGCAACCACATGGTTGGTGATACAAATTGAGATGGGAAAGGTTGATGGTAAGGGAAATGAAGGGTGATACAGATTAGTAGCTAATATTAGTTAGAATACAGGTTAATTTGCTAGAACAGACTGCAGTGGCGCAATCCAGATAGACAACTCTCTTTCATGTCACGGTTCAAGAATATAAACAGTCTAGGGCTGAAATGCTTGCTTCAGATATTCATAACTTAGACTATCTTGTTGCTCCACTGACCCCTAGAAGAGTGCTGCTCAAACTGTTTGTCTTTGGACCACCCAATGTTCTCTGCATGTTCGAAGATAGTTCACTACAACACCCATTAAGTCAGTGTTATAGCCAGAGGGGTAAAGGAAAGGAAACATTTGAGGGCTTGCCTCTTTATGTAAGAGTTTATCCTGGAAGTTGTACATATCCCTTCCATTCATATCCCCTTAGCCAGAACTGTGCCATAGGACGATACCTAAAGGAAGCTAGACAATGTAGGCTTCATTCTGGGAAATATCCTCCCAGCTAAAATATTACTAAATAGAATTAGGGGTCAGCTGCAGTCACTGTCACAGAAGAAAAATAATACTTCAGTGTTGGCTATGATGATTTTGAGATGCCTACTAGACATCCAAGTGGAGCTCTTGAGTAGGTAATTGAATAGATATGTAGGGAACTAAGATTCCATCATAAAGGGAGATATAAATTTAAAGCAAACAATATAGATAGTATTTGAATCTTTGGGACTGGATAAGATCATTTAAAGAGACAGTAAAGACAAAGAAGAGAAGAAAACCCAGGAATAGGACCTGGGGTACTGCAATAGTTAGACCTCTGGTTGAGAGAGAGGAAACAACAGAGTAGACTGAGAAAGGAAAATCCAGTGAACGAAGAAAACCAGGTGACAGCTCAGTGGGGTCAAATTGTACTGATAAACTAGGGACAGAGAAATGAACATTTTGGCAGAAAGGATTCACTGGTGAACTTGATAAAATATATTTTGGTGGAGTGATGTGGAAGAAAACTCAGCTGGAGTAGTTAAAGTAGGGTAAAGAAGGAGGGCCAAAGTATAAGCAACTCTTTAGAGGAATTTTACAATGAACGGGAACAGAAAAATGGGCCAGTAACTTGAGTGGGATATGGGTCTAGGGTAAGAGGGAGTGGTTCTTATTGTTGTTATTTTATTGAGGTAGAAGATAAGAGTATCTACAGAATTATCAGGAGATACCCATAGAACCCCCTCCATTTCCCCATAGTGATATTACCCCTTTGTTGGTGTCAGCAGCACTATCATTTTGTTTGAGAGGAAGACCCACTGAGATCTACGTGTTTTTGCCAAGGTTCCCTCAAGCTTACCTTTCTACTCTCTTCCTACACTCATGGCCTTGCTGTAATAACTGGCCTTAGAGACTATTGCGATTAATCCTGTCATGTCCTATACCCATTTATTATCAGCATCCACTAGAAATCCAAGACTCCCAGGTTATTGCTCAACCATCTGCTTAAGCTGATTCAATCTCTCACCCTTCCTCATGTCCTGAACTTCCTAAACTCAAGGAATACTATCATCAGCAAAAGCACAATCTTCAATCTTTTCTCTGCATACCCACTCATTTCGCCAAAACCTGGCATCTTCTTAAGAGCACTGACTTTCCCATTGCCCTCTCAAATGGGAGCTGTTTTTTCCAGACCCTATAACCAAAGAATGTCAATACAGAGTGAGCTTTTCCCCAGTTTCTCATTTTGGCTGCCAGGCTATCCCTCTTTCCTCCCTTAAATTCTCTAACTCTTTGAATGCTCATGCTGACAGAGTATTCCACGTGATACCCTATTTTTTGCAGTCATTCATAGACATCTAGATTAATCCTCATTTCTTGAAGATTTTAGCACTGGACTTTCTGCCAGTTTTTTCAGCACTCTTCCTATCATGATTCTTGGTGATATCAGTATCCATGTAGATAATCTTTACAATACTCAGTCCCCTGACATCTCCTTCAATGATCTTATTTTCCACACAACTGCAGACATCCACTCCCATTGGCCTATCCTAGACCTATAGTTTCTACCTTTATTGCTTGTATATTCCTAAAAAAATTCTGAAAAACTATATACTGTCTTGTACCTTTTTTCCTTTTAAGAACTGCAATGCAAAGAATCTTAATGCTCTCCGTTAACAAAGGTTCATAAGTGTCTCTCCCACTTCAATAACTTGCTCAACTAACTATACTGTTGGTGTCATTTAATTTCCTTTAGAAGCTCAATTATCACAACTTGAGGAAGCATCCTGACCTATTATGTTAAATACTCCTATTGTATACTTTTATAAGACTATGTTTCTCCCCTTAATAAAGTCGTAATTTTACATTTGTCTGTGTGATTGATGTTTCCCCATAGAGTAAAATTTACAAAGGAAGAAAATGTGATTTTCTTAACTCACAATTATATTCCTGGTGACTAGCACAATCCTATCATGTAGTAAACACTTGGAGGAAATACTGAATGAATAAATGAATGAATAGTTTTAAACTGTAAAAGGAACCTGTTTATAAATTGAAATCCTACATGAAAATTGACATATAAAGCAGATAACAGTAGAACCGCTCTGAATTGGAGAAGGGAGGCAGATGTAGGAGGCCCAGAGCCCTGCCTGTTTCAACCTCCTACACATTCTCTTCCCAAGAAACCTAGAGCTCCATGAAATGGAATTTGAAAATAATTGACCTACATCAAGAAGTTCTTAAACTTTTTGTTCTCAAGACTCCTTTACACAGTTAAAATATAAAGACTCCAAAAAGTTTTTTCATGTTGATTATACCTATTGGTATAATATTAGAAATGAAAACTGATAAAGTATGAAAAATACATCAGTTCCTTTAAAGTGGCTAATAAGTCTATTACATGTTAACATAGTGTATTTTAATAAAAATCACTATAATTCCAAATAAAAAATCAGAAGATTGTATTGCTTGACATTTTTGTAAATCTGTAATATCTGAATTCATTGTTACAATGTCATATGTCAAAGAGCCTCTGGAAAATTCCACTGTATGCTTAATGACAGAATGAATAAAGCAAGTAACAGTAGTTTTATCAGCACATTTTGAGAACTACTGTAATAGATCCAAAGGTCCATTCTAGCTAGTATTGATATTCTTATTTAATTTCTGAGATGTTTTGAAGATTGAGTATTACCAAAATACTAACAAAGAATGTGAAGTGAATAATAGGCAGAAAAATGTTGAATTAAAAAAAAGGGAAAACTAATAGAAGAGTGGTTTTTATTAGAAAGCCAATTTTAATAGGTAACAAATCCATGTATAGCCAAGTTCAAAAAGATACCTCTATTGTAGTATGTCACATGCATTGCAATTACTTGTTCATTCATTTTGCGTCTTTGGTCTCTAGAATGTCTAACACTAAATATTTGATGGATGAATTTAACCGCCTACATACCCTATCACACTTTCTATAAATCACAGCAAACTATTTAATAAACATTCAGCAGCTTTTTAGAAGTCATGATCCTATCAAGAAAACCATCATCATCTATGTGGTATTTTATTGTCTTTATAAACTCCCAATCACTTTCCTCATGACGCATTTAAAAATGATCATTGACTTCAAGTAGATTATGTCATCTGACGTAATTCTTAATGAGGGAAACCAAAAGTCGTGACTTTTTTTCTTCTTAGATTTGAGGTTTAAGATGAACTTCAAGTAGGAAAACAGGAACGAACTGCTCTCCATATAAAAAGTGGGCATTTGTTAATTTTACCCTCCCTCATATACAGCACTTACATGCTGCATACTTTGCTAAATATCATGCACGGGCATCTCAGATCCCTAATTTGGCAGGAGTAATATCTCTGGAAAGTATCTCTGGAGGGCGTGGATGTCCTGCTTCTCCTCCCAGGGATCAGGGCGGGGGCACTAACTGGTCCAGTCATGCATGACCGGACTGAGCATTCGCCGGACGTGAGGAACCTCCTTTCCAGAAGCGGCGAGTCGCAAGGGATCTGACTAAAACTTAGGCCGTGGGCCTGCAGGGTGCGGCTGTCCCCAGGGCCCTGAAGGGTGTGGGAGGGGAGTAGGCCGCCGGCCGGGTCTAACCCGCCAGGTCTATTGGGCCTAAGCAAATGCCAGACCTCCAGGCTGCTGGAGAGACCGAAAAAGAGGGACGCGACATTCCGGTCACCTCAGGCCTCAGCCGGACTCGTATCCCCACACTCCGAGTATGGCTGGCCTGGCGCGCACGCGGCACCACCTCAGCGCCGACCGTCAGCCAGGACCGAGACACAGGAGGGAAACGGGTCCAGACAACACGACTGCCTCTGATTGTCGCACGTACCACGAGCCTGGGCCGCAGTCCAGCAGCGAAAGTTAACCCGCTACTCACGCAGCTCCGCCCAGCGCCGCTCGCGGCAGACGCGGAGCCGCTGATTTGGCCGGAGCGGATTCGCCCAGGCTCGGCCAGGGGCGGGGCAGGTTTCCCGCTCCCAGCTCTCCGATCTTGTAGGAAATAGGGCCTACTGTGGCGGGAGGAGGGGCAGGGTTTCGACGGAGGGAAAAGTCTGGGAAGGTCTGGTTAGGGAGGAATGAAGCCTCCGCCCTCCTGTGCAGAAGCCTTTAAATACGGGCCCGGGCCCGGGACTCGGGGTGAGGTGAGAGGAGATCTGGCGGATCGCAGGAGTGCGGCCCAGAGGGAGGAGCTGTCCAGGCGGTCCGGATAGGAGCAGAAGCCGCGCTCCGTGCTTGGTAATGGGCCTTTCCCCCGCTGGCCCCGCCGCGAGGTCGGGATATTGAGGGGTTCCGTCAGCATGTGGAGGGAGCGCAGCCGAGGTGTGCGCGCTGCTCGGGGTAGCTTCCTGTGCTTGGTCCCGGGCTTACCATCTCACGACCCTCACCTCCTCTTTTGGACTCTGAGCGGGAATCGCCCTTTGGATCTTTTACCCTGGGGATGGGATAGGTTGGGCTTTATGTTCAAGACTCTCGAGTCTTCCAGCCGCATCTCTTTCTGCTTTTTTCCACTTTCTGACTTAAGTGAGATTTTCCCGGCGCCTCAGAAAGCCGAACGTCCACTGAAGGAAGCGGCCTTCTGCTTAGGGACCCCATTTTGCTCTTAGAATTATAGTCTTTGTTTGTGTAAGGTCTGATCACCTGGGGCTCTGCCTCTTTCCTCACGTCACTTCTTAAGAAACTAAAGAGAATACGAAGCCAGAAAACCCTTTCGAGGGCGAAATCCTAAGACATTCTGTTGTCACATCTGAGCTGGCCTGGAATCCATTGTTGGCCGCCACTGTATGATGGTTTTATTTCATGTCAGGGAAGGCTTTTCTTGGGTGCTCTAGGAGATCGTGTTGGTGTGAGAGCTTGAATCTTCTTATGTAGGAAAATGATTGAGTAGGATTGAGAATTCTGGTATACAGAAAAGAGGAATTCACGGGAGCTTTTCACGGATATACAGGGGAGTAGCTGTCCACTGACTGCCCTCAAAGACACAGTGAGTCTTTGAGTTTCTTAATATCCTCTAAGAAATGGAGAACAGTAGTCTGGTCTGTTTCTTCAGGGAGATTCTGGAAATGAAAGAGCTTTACTGTCTGTTCTGAGATGTGCTTGGTTGTACCCAGCATCTAGTTCAAGGTAAGTAGTAGACAGCCCTGACTGAAAGGATGTCATTTCTTTTCTCATTGCTGCATTTCTTTCTGTAACATAAAATCTTTAGCTAATAATCACATTCAGTTCTCTCTCTTGCTATTTCTACAGTTTATATGATATCTTTTAGCTATAACGTTAACACCCTCTCACTGGTTAAGTATTTTTCCTGGGTCAGGCATCTGTTAGTGTTTAATTTTTGGAAATGATTAAAATGATTCATGAAGTTGATGTATCCAGCTATGACATCGATTTCTTTAGCTACTGGGTATGCAGAATATACTGAAGAGGGATATTTGTTAGCCATGTCTTCTAGATTGAAATACTGATCTGAATTTATAAAAATTTAAATGAAGAGTAGTTTTAGAATGGCCTGTTTTTTTTGTTTGTTTGTTTTTTTTTGTGATTTTCCCAAGATACAGAGGTAAAAACTCATTTCAAACTGGCTTATAAAGTAAGTAACCATTCCCATTTCCCTGACAGCACAGTAGAGAGGGTCAGAGGGTACATAGAAGTAGAAATAGAAAATGAAATCAGAAGACATCAGTGTTGGGGAAAATGTATCACCGACACTGTATCATGCTCCATATTAAAGCTTATTAATGATTTTATTGAAACTTCTAAGTGATAATTTATTTGGGTTTGCACAAATTGTATATCTACCTCCTTCTGTAAATTTTCCATTGTCATCTATAAGCCATACTTAGGAAATAGCAATGCAGGGATACCCACATGCAGTTCTATAATACAGGTTCACTTGCTATCAATAATTTACCCTAGCTGCTGTAAGGTAAGCTGAATACAGCCTGGCAATCAAAGTGGATAAAAAGTAACTGGGAAGACATGCTGAAGTTATACTGAAGAAGAGGAGATGATAGGATTCTGGACAGTCTCTACAAAAATACTAGGATTAGCCATCTGAACTAAATATATTCACATACCAACCAGGCTTCATCTCAGAAAGATAGGCCCTTATGGGGAGTTACTCATTCATTCAATTAATATTTATTGAGAGCCCACTGTTCTAGGTGGTGAGGTGAACAGCAGCAGATAAGAACTGTTAGTCTGGGAGCACATTATTAAACAATGAACTTCTTGAGCCCAAATTGCCTCATATAGACGTTCAATCCATGTTTATTAGGAATTTTAGCAGAACCTGTTCTGCTTGATTTGAGGGCATAGTCTGCCCTAATAACCTCTTGGCTATGGAAGTAAGTGATAACCCCAAAGATCCTCTGGTCCAAAAATACTTTGAGATATCAGATTTTAGGTATTCTAGATATACTGGTTTTTTTTTCTAAGCATTTTTTTATTGTTAGTTTCAAGTATACAGTACATTGGTTAGACATTTATATAGTTTCTTAAATGATCCCCCCTCTATTACCCCTTTGCCTCTACACATAGCCACTACATTACTGCTGACTGCATTCCCTATGCCATACTCCCCACCCCCGTGATCATCGCTTAACTACCAATTTGTACTTTAACCTTTCACCCCTTTCTCCTAGCTCCCCAACCCCCCTTCTCTCTGGTCGTCACCAGATTGTCCTGTGTTTGTGAGTCTGTTTTCTATTCGCTTGTTCTTTTTGCTCTTTAGATTCTACATATAAATGAAGTCATATGGTATTTGTCTTTTTCTATCTGACTTATTTCAATCAGCATAATAACCTCTAGGTCCATCTATGTCATTGCAAATGGTAGGATTTCATTTTTTTATGGCTGAGTACATATGAACCTTAATTTCTTTATCCAATCATCTGTCGATGGGCATTTAGGTTGCTTCCATATCTTAGCTATTGTGAATAATGCTGCCATGATCATAAGGGTGCATAGAGTTTTACAAATTATTGTTTTGGTTTTCTTTGGATAAATACCCAAAAGTACAATTGCTGGGTCAAAAGGTAGATCCATTTTTAATTTTTTCAGGAACCTCCAGATTGTTTTCCACAATGGCTGTACCAATTTATAATTCTACCAAATGTATGAGAGTCCCTTTTCTCCAACTTCACCAACACTTGTTGTTTTTTGATTGATGATAGCCATTCTGACAAGTATCAGGTGATATCCTATTGTGGTTTTAATTGGATTTCTCTGATGATTAGTTATGTTGAGCATCTTTTCATGTATCTATTCATATGTATTTCCTCTTTGGAGAAATATCTATTCAGCTCTTCTCCCCATTTTTTAATTGGTTGGTTCGTTTTTTGTTGTTGTTGTTGAGTTGTATGAGTTCTTTATTTATTTTGGATATTAACTCCTTATCAGATGTATCATAAAACAAATATCTTTTCCCATTCAGTAGGTTGTCTTTTCATTTTGTTGTTGATTTCCTTTGCTGCGCAAAAATTTTTTAGTTTGATGTAGTCCCATTTGTTTATTTTTTTCTTTTGTTTCATTTGCCCAAGGAGCTGTATCCGAAAATAAATTGCTCATAGCAATATGAGAGTTTATAGCCTATGTTTTTTTCCAGAAGTTTTATGGTTTCAGATCTTGCATTTAAGTCTTAAATCCATTTTGAGTCTATTCTTGTATCTGGTGTAAGAGGGTGGTCCAGTTTCATTTTTTTGCATATGTCTGTCTAATTTTCCCAACACTATTTATTAAAGAGACTGTCTTTACCCTATTGTATATTTTTGCCTCTTTTGTCATATATTAAATGAGGGTATAGATGTGGATTTATTTCTGGGCTCTCTATTCTGTTCCATTGATCATTGTATCTGTATTTATGCCAGTACCATGCTGTTTTGAATAGTCTTGTACTATAGTTTGATATCAGGTAATGTGATACCTCCAACTTTGTTCTTGCTCAAGATTCCTGTGGCTATTTGGGATCTTTTGTGGTTCTATATAAATTTTAGGATTATTCTAGTTCTCTGAAAAATGCCATTGGTATTTTGATAGGGATTGCATTGAATCTATAGATTGCTTGGGCCATGAGCATGGTATAGATATACTGGTTTTAATTAGAGAGAGAAGTTGGCTAGCTGTCTAGTAAAGGTGTTACAGTGTGTGGTAGTTCTTCATGTTCATCATAGTTCAGGACTTGATCGCCTTGCGTATCTGGAAGGTAGATTCCCCGCTACACCCTCATGGACCCAGAGTTAATGACACTTTAAATGTCAGCTTATAATAATTATACTCATAAAAGACTGATGAATACACTAGAATGGAACTTTGCTCTCACCGTAGGGAGATTTTATTCCAGTGCCTGAAATACTTGTGTATCAAATCCAGGCCATCCCTTGTTAGTGTTATGGTTCCTGGGAATCTGAATTCATAAGGCAACATGGAATCATTGGAGAATATGCCGTCCAAGCATTGGGAAAGGCTATTCTTGCCCCATCTCTCTGAAACTTGAATACTTTTGACTTCTAAATTCTGTGCCACTCTTCTCTAGACAATGCTGAAATAAACACTTATTCTTGTTCTTAACTCCCTCTTTTCAGGCTGATCCCCTTGCCAATCCCCTTTCCTTTTTTTTTTTTTTCCTTTAGTGGTGTTTGTTAGATTTTAGCTACACTATTAATGCCATTGGTTTTTAGGTTACTTTCAGCTATATATGTTACCTTATAGTATTAAATTATAGCCTCATGTATTGTTATTGTTATGCTTTCCTGAAAGGGGCATCCAAGACCCACTTTCAATTTATTTCCACCCTAGGAGACAATTATTGCCACTCACTACTTCTTAATACCAATTTTTTTGGCCCAACTAGGCAGATCTCACTTCTTTAGACTCATTTCCTCTTATTTTTTTTCCTATTTCTTTTTTTAAAATTAAATTTATTGGACTGATATTGATTAATAAAATTATACAGGTTTCAAGTGTACATTCAATAACACATCATATGTATATTGCATCACGTATTCACCACCCAAAGTTAAATTTCCTAGACTCATTTCCATATGTAAGTCCTTATTTATTTCCTTCTCATCTGGAATGCCCTCCCCAACTTACCTTTTCTTTCTATATCCTACTCATTCTTTAGGCCAACCTTAGATTCCGCCTTTGCCTAGATGTAGATGTCTTCTTATTTTGATTTTTTTTCCTTCTCAATCTTAACACTCGTTTTGACAACCAATTATATTGCTTTTTATAATTTAACCATATTACCTGGGTGCAACTAACTCCTTTCCATCTTTAAGTCAGTTTAAAAGTCACCTTCTCAGAGTCTTTCTTTAACTACCCTATCTAAAGAAGTCTTTTAATCATAGACAGCCGCTCCTCCAACATGTTTATTTTCTTTATATGGAATTTATCACAACTGCCATTATTTTGTTTGTGTGCATTCCTACTAGAATACAACTATGTAAAGTTAGGAATGGTATCCGCCATGTTCACTATTGTATCCACAGTACACAAGACAGTAGTGACAGTTACGTATAGTAAGGTATTGTAATGTTTTTCGATGGAATTATTTCCTACATAAATTGTTAAATACTTAAGTGTCAGGACCTATATTTTTCTATGGTCAAAGCCTCTGCTATGCCCACACAGTAGACTCTTCAGTTGGGAATATTAATTTTTCATGAAAGTGAAGAAGGGAAAAGGCCTGAAGAACTTTTTTGGAAAACAGATACCAAGCCTTTTCTATTATAGAGGAGGGAACAGCAGCAGTGAATGAATGCTGGAGACACATCTTACATCTTTGGTACGCCTGCTCCAGGCTCAGGTGTTCCTTCCACAGTTGTGAGCTTTTCAGAACATTCCCTTGAACTTAACCACTTAGCAATCCCAATGCAGTGTTTTCCTCCTGTGCAGTTTCTCTTTCTCCTGGCATATAGGGCACTTGAGGCCTGAAGAGTGATAAAGGGCAAACTGAAAAGTAAAGGGTGAGGAAAAATGAAACACGGATGGTTGCCAAAGTAAATTTTGTATTTTTGCTGGGGTTAATCTTGGAGTCCTAAACGTTTAACAGGAATATCATATTTTTATGGCTATACAAGTGATAGTAGGGAACTCTTAACCTACTTATTTAGATTACTAAGGAGAGAATCTATCAGATTTAGCATGGTTTTACTATTTCTTGGTAAGTACATCCACACAATGGAATACAGTGTAACTTAAAAAATAAGAAAGAGGAGAGGAAATGAACAGGTCTTCAGAATACCTTAAGTGAAAAAAGCCAAATGTTGATAGTATATATGGTATTCTACCTTTTAAATTTAGAAAGAAAGGATTATTAATACATATCTATTTACTGTACTGTATTGAAAACACTGGAAGGATACACATGAAACTACTAAAGGGGTTGCTTGTGGAAGCAAAGTAGGGGATAGCAAAGTAGATAGAGATGGGTAGGCGTGAGGCTTCTTAGTGTATAGACCTTGTTATACAGATGGAATTTTTGAGCCATATGAATGTATTACCTATTCAAAACAAAAAAATAAATTTAAAAAATTTCTTGATGTAGATCACTAAGAATTTTGCTTTCTTTTATAGAATCGTTAGATTCCAAATTCTGCTCATATACTGTTTAACTAAAATTCTGTTTCTTTTTATAGTTTAAAAAAGTCATTAGACATCAGACTTTATGAGTTGATATCTGCTAATAATGACCAATAAAGATCAATTTATAAGCCAAATTGTTTACTAATACAGACCAGGATACTTGTATGGGTTGGTCAGCTCATTCTCCTCTAGCAGGGAAATATACCCAGAGAAACAATGAAGATTAGAACACTGTTTGATTAATACAGGTTCAGTCTAAAGGTAATTGGATCATCTTAATTATGTGCTTGTATATCTTTTTTCATAATAGGAATATACTTGCTAGGCTTTGTAATTAGATGAACCTTCCAGAGTGCCTTCTCTGATCTATGCAGGAGTATATGAATAAATTCTTAAACTCTCTACCATTTTTATTTTCTTTGGAATCCATGAATTAGGACTTGGCAAGTACTAAAATTCTAAGAACTTGATGAGTTTCACAATTTTTGTTCTCATTATAATGAATAAACTGACATTCTTATGTATAAATTTGTTCTTTATAATTTTGATTAGTGTGAATCAGTTTACTTAATGGCTTTTGAAAACGTATCAAAATCTGTGTAACAGCTTTGGTAACTACAGAAATTACTTTCCTTTATCTTTGAAAACGAGTTTAAGATCATTGTCAAATACCTGAAAATAAACTGCTGAAGTCAGATTGGGTGGGGAATATACTCTCAGAGGCCAATTTTGAACTATGGAACTAATCTTAATATTTGTCGTGTTAGTCTAAACCTATCTCAAGGCCGACCTTTGTATACCAATATTCATTTAAGCAAGATTTGCACTGGTATGTTCACCCTTGAACTTTTCCTTCATCAAAGTTGCCCTACTGTATTAGAGGTGTAAGTAAGGTTTTATTTTGCTTCTTGATTTTCTAAATATTGTGTCATTATAATCTTGTGGCTCTTCTCCAGTAATATCAGTTACTGTAATTTTTCCATGTTTCATGCTAGTGCAGCCGAGAATAGGCTAGGTCATCCAGTTGGAATGTTATTTTTTATCACTCTTTTCATAAATCTTAATGAGTGTGAATGTAGAAAATCTTTCCATATATCTGTCACCTGACAGTTCTTATCAAGTGATGAATGTTCAATGTGATTTCTTTAAATTTTCTGTTTTTAATGGAATAATCTTACTGTTTCCCTTCTAGTATAATGATGTTTGAAATTAAGAAGATCTGTTGCATTGGTGCAGGCTATGTTGGTGGACCCACATGTAGTGTCATAGCTCAGATGTGCCCTGAAATCAGGGTAACAGTTGTTGATGTCAATGAATCAAGAATTAATGCATGGAACTCTCCTACGCTTCCTATTTATGAGGTAAACTATATTAAGCAACTCTTTGTTTCTTATGCTTCTTGTTTTCTTACTGTTTCTGTTAAATAATTTACTATTGATGTAAAAATTTATGACTGCAACTGATTAGAAATTAAATGAAAAAATTTAGATATACAGTGTTATGGACATTGTAATTACAATTATGTCGGGGGGCAGTGTCGGAAGCCAGCCGACCAAGTCAAACCGGGTACCTGAATGGGGGAGCGGGGACTGAGAAAAAAGAGAAGACAGACAGGGTGCAGGAGGGAGAACAGATCTCACAACTGTCTCTCTGAGTTTATTTCTTATGCTTCTTTTTATACATAATCTGTTCCTTTGTGTATCCCAAGATAACATAATTAAAGTAACATCCTGAAGATCGAGGTACAATCGACACTCCCTTTGACACTCCCTTTGTCTATACTTAATCTTCTTCTTCCTGGAATTCCACAGAACCAGCCTTTTCCTTTTTATGCAAGCAGGCCTCCCGAGATAAACCATGCACTCTTTTGAATTTGGGGAGCTTTATCTCCCTACAGGGCAGAAAAAATTTAATTACAATTATGTCAAGTATGGTCAAGGAAAGTGGAAAGAAGTATATTAGAAGTGTATGGCCAAGGAAAGTGGAAAGAAGTGTATATTAGTGCAGTGAGGGTATAGGTACTTTTTTCTCTTCTCTGTTTTCTAATTTTGTCTGTTACTATGGTTACCATATTATAATAGTAAAATTAAAAAGTAGTATTCTATAAACATAAAACAATAGATGTTTATAGTATTCATGTAAGTGTGTTACATTTTTGGATTATTGCACTTATATCAGGTAAACCTTAGATGGATAAATGGTGTCTTTCATACTTAGTGTTTAATATCACAAATTTGTTTAATTGGAACTTCAAATTTATGTGAATTCAGAGAATTTATAGTTGAGAAAATATGCTTTAACTATTTTATTAAGCTGGCTGGGTCCCATTTTTTATTATTTCACTGTAAAATGAGTTCCTGATATGCTCTTGAAGACCAATAGGGAAACATTTGAAAACTTCATGGTAGAATTCAATGTATCATATATATAAACGTTGGATAGGAATGCTTTGTTATTTATAAGACTGTTGTCAGCCATAGTCTTTGGGCATGATAGGCCTTTGGAAGGGAAGTCTCAACTCAGATCTATCTAGGATAAATCTTCCTGCTCTTTATAGGTATGTGAAACAAAATCCATGAAAAAGCACCCTTAGAACAGTGGCAACTCAACATCATGGATTTACTCATGTGAATCAGATTTAAGATTTTAAAAAAATACCCTCTGTGTATGTGGTAGCTTCTGTTTGTGCTTTACCCTTTCTTCTACCAAATGACCTACCTATGATGATAGTTCTTTAAAACCCCAATATTATAGCATTTCTTTCCTTGTTATAAGTATAACATTACTACTATATTTGGTTTGGGGAATTTTTAAAAACATTTTGGAATGATAACTTGAAAAAGCATTTTATAATTCCGATATCCATAAAAGGGCTACAAGTCATCTGAAATGCTGTAAGCCATATTTGTATCCAGTCATTTAGTAACTAATTCTGCCAGCAGTGTACTCTAGTCTTAAAAAACAAAAGGCAGCTATCAGAATGGCTAAAATTATTACTACTGACGATACCAAATATTGACAAGGATTTAGAATAATTGGAATTTTATACACTGCTGGTCAGAATGTAAATTGGTACAGCTGTTTTGCAATACCGTGTGACAGTATCTACTAAAGCTAAAACTATGTATAGCCCATGACACAGCAATTCCACTCCTAAACTGTATATCCAACAGAAATGCATACATATGTGTACCAAAAGACAGATATTAACAGTGCTATTCATAATAAACCCAAATGGAAAACAACCTAAATATTCATCATCAGTAGAATGGATACATAAATTATAGTTTAAATCCTGCAGTAAAACATTATGCTGCATTGAAAATCAGTGAGTCTTTCAGACTGACTGCGGGGCATGAGTTGACTCCCACCCAGAGGAGGCTCATGTGGGATTTCAAGCGGTTGCAACAGGACTCACCTATGGTGTCAGTGGCACATCATCTGAAAATAACATGCAGTAGAATGCAGTTATATTTTGATCAGAAGGGACACTCTTTGAAGATAGTGCTTTAAAACAAGTAATAAAATTTTCTGAAGAATATCCAAATAAACCACCAACTGTTAGGTGCTTATCCAAAATATTTTATCCAAATATGTATGCTGGTGATAGCATATGTTTAGATATTCTTCAGAATGGAGTCCAACATATAATATATCTTCTATCTTAACATCAATTCAGTCTCTGCTGGATGAAGCAAATCCAACCAGTCTAGCCAATAGTCAGGTAGCACAACATAAAAAAATATTTTTGGCTGCTGTTGAGTGAAGTTGAAATGATTAATAAAAGACAACTGGTGTGTTAATCTTTTTCATCACTGTTATATATAATTTACCTCTCAGTAGAAAGGCTAACAAATATTAAGTGCCACAGGTTTTAAGGATTCTGCAGAAAAAAAAATCCTTCAGTTTAGAACCTAAAAAACTTGTGTATCTTGATTAATGTACTTTTAATTGCATGGTATGAACTAAGCTATTGCTTACATAAATTTTTCATATCTCCTGTTTGTATTTTTTTCCAACTGTGGAGTTTTAATGACAATATATACATTTTGCAAAACTGTTCTTTTTCCAAATATCAAATCTTATTTTTAAATTCTTTAGATTTTCAAATTATAGAAATATATATGAATATTGCATATAAGTTGTTAAAATACATAACTACAAAAAATCAATAAAACTACTGCATACAAGAATATGGTTAAATTCTCACAAAAGTAGTATGTTGCCAGACACAAAATAACACCTATTGTATAATTCCATTTGTATAAAGTTCAAAAATAGACAAACTAATCTAATTCAGCATGATGGTAATTTGAAGGGTGGTAGTGGCTAGGAGAGGGCACATTGCAGGCTCTGATTTACTGTTAATATTCTAACTCTTGATGGATAGTTGTTACACAAGTGTATTCACTTGTGAAAATTGAGCTATACATTTTTTTATACTAATGTATATGTACTTATCTGTACTACCGAAGGGTGTCTTGTACTCAAAAAAAAAGTATACACCATCTGTAATATTTGGAATTATACAATTTTTTGGAGAAAACAAAAAATTAATTGGTCGGGCATATTCCCTGGCCAAGTTCTTATTTAGCCAGATTCTTATTATTGATATTACTATTTCTATTATTTGAAATCTGAAACTCTTCCTCCTAAGACTTCAGTGCTTTAAATTTAGGGTATATAGTTATATTAAGAGATTTAAGATCTAAAATGATTCATTTTCTATATCTTGTTTTTTCTCAATAACTTGCCCTTTATAAACAAAGAAACAAAAGTATTTCTAGTTGTTTCACACTTTTATGTCATACATAAATTTTTTCTTCTTTAAATTTCTCTAAATAGAATTTAAAAGATTTGAAAATCTAGCTAACACTGTGCTTATTAAAAGCAGTGTGTGAGTTCTCAAAACAAATCCTTTAATTGCATTGTCTTTACTTAATGGTTATTAGTTAACTAAATGGTTGATTATTTGGTTTCTAAAGTCTTACTTTCACCTTGCTTTTAATATGAAAATTAGTTGATGATAATATAGACAGCTGTTTCAGTTCTGCACTATTTGATGTAGCCTATAAAGGAAGTGATGGAATCTTTTTCCCCAAATCAGCTGGCTTTGCAGGTTAAAAACAGGGCACTACTACTTTAAAATTCTAGGAGAAATCTTCTTAGCAAGTAGAATGATTTTCCTCTTAGCAAGTAAATGACTTTAGGCTTATAATTTTCATGTGTCTTTCTTAGACGTCAGTTATTCCTTAAATTTATAAATAAAAAAATTTAAAAAAGATTTCTATAAGGTTGTGTTAAAAAAAAAAAACTTGGAGAAATGAACTGTATGATCCGATTATTCATTTTCAAAGATATGTTAGGCCTTTGTTCCATATTTATTCTTTATGTCGTAAATGTGACTAATCCTGCACATTTCCTTGGCCATATTAGTGATGTAAAACAGAAATAACTATAAAAGAAGAAAAATGAATGGCAGGTTTAAAAATGAAATGGCAGAGTTCATGCTGCTTTCTGAATTGCTTTATTGAGTAACATATATTGTTACTAGTTGTAATTTATTGAGTAACATATATTGTTACTAGTTGTAATTTTATATTGACCTACCTTGGACAATGAAAAGAAATATTTTTATTTCCAGAGCAACCTTGGAGATATTTGCAGTCAACTTTCTCCTGTAAATCTGTATCCTATAATGCATTTTTTCTATAATGCATTTTTAAATATACAACCAAATAGATATGTTTTCAAAGATACTATAAAAATCTGTGGCATTGCTTTTTCATGTTAGGAAGTCCCTGTTGGTGACTAAGGTTTAACTCATGGCCACTGATAGAGAAATGATAACTAATATATAATTATAATATTTAATGTGCTCTTTCAAGTACACAGCCTCTTTGAGAATGTTTCCGCCTTCACTCTGTTCACTCTGAGACTCACTATACTAGAGAAATATTTAGAAGGAGAAATAGTAGGACATCATAGTAGATAATATAAGATAATATAAGAAGGGGAAGGAATCTAGAATGATATCCAAGTTTCCAGTTTGGATAATGAGTGTATGACTGTGTCATTTATTGAGATCAAGAATTCAGGGTGTTGTGGAGGGTGGTGGGAGATGAAATGGTAAATTCTATTTGGTTTTATTTAGTTATAGAGGCTTTGGGATGTCCAAATAGAGGTGCTCAGGAGACTGTTGGATATATATCAAAAGTTTAGGCAAAGGATTCAGGGCTGGAGATGTAAAGTTAGGATTATGCAGGTAGTAGTTAAAAATCAGTGAAGCTGAGCTCTCCCAAGAAGAGTTTATAGAAACAACAGAGCATGGGTCAAGGATAGAACTCTGGAAAACTCTAATGGATGGTAGGTGTAGGAGGAAATACCATAGAGAATGAAGAGTATTTCAGAGGTGAACCAAAAGCCAGAAGAGTAGTGCAAGCTCCATAAAGATATTTTAATCTCTCTCTTTCTTTCTCTTTAGTTTATTTGTTGCAGAAACCAGGTTGTTTATCCTGTAGAAATTTTTGGTCTGGATTTTGCTGATTGGGCTGGTCTGATTAGATTTAGACCTAGTATTTTTTTTCGTTTGTTTATTTTATTTTTGTAAGAATACTTCTTAGGTGGTGTTGCGCAGCTTAATATTCTTAATATTACTATATTTCCTGTTACATTGTATGGGAAAACAAAATTTTCATTAGAATGTTTTTCTTATAATAGAGACTTAGAAAAAAATAGATGTTTATGTATGTGTAAATATTGACTGTTTCATAAGCAGTTGTATGATCTAAATTCTTGGGGAGTAAAAACCTAAATTCATAATGATAATGCAAAATTCAACATTTGTTTGAAATCACAGAAGACGTTGAATTTTCTGATAATCGTGTGGATACTCAGAGTTAATTATTAACTTATGAAATAGTCAGGCACATGGTAAACAATGACACAGCATTAAAGTGAGCTACTGCTTTAATTATGGTAAGTTCAATTTTGCTTTATTTAGTAATGTTACACAGTGTACATTTACAGCCTTTAGTATATGTCTTTGATTTTTCTACAAAGGTATTATTTGAGAGCAAGTCTAGGCCTTTAAATTACAGTATAAACTTCTGCTTTTAACACATGTAATTCTATACTATTAGGTTATTTCATATGACTACTAAACAGTATGTACAACTCTTTTTCTTTTTAGCCAGGACTAAAAGAAGTGGTAGAATCTTGTCGAGGAAAAAACCTATTTTTTTCTATCAATATTGATGATGCCATTAAAGAAGCTGATCTTGTATTTATTTCTGTAAGTATATTCCTTTGTTGTGTGAGTTTTAATGTATTCTTATCTTTATAGAAGTTTTACTTTAATAGTAAATCCATTGTATTAAGCCATAGCATTGCCCAGTATCGCATTGCCCAGTAAAATTTTAGTTGTCGCTAACTTTGTCCAACACTTCACCAAATCCTTTAATGACCATTTGGTCAAATACGTCATTTCAGATTATTGAACAGATAAACTAAGAGAAAGTTCTAGTCTGAGATCTAGAATTAGGAAGTGCTGGTAATGTGCGAGCACATATGGTGATAGTATATATATTTCATCGTTTTTTGTTTCTACTGGTTGGTAGAGGTGAGGTAAAGAGAATCAGGCAGAGTTTACCTGCAAACTTACAGGCATCTCCTGTCTAGATAAATTATATTCCAAAAGTCATTTTAAATTAATTGGAGGTTGGCATGTGTTGATTAGGTTATCAGGCTTGTCCACAGACACCTTTAGGTCATCATATGGTTAAACTGTTGTACCTTTGTAATGAAAAAGAAATAGATTGAATGTTTGGTAGTAAACTCTGGTAATAAAATATTTGAACCAAGGTAACTTATTTTTTGATGTCCTAGTAACCATCTACTCAAATATTCTGTGTGTGATGGTACAGTTATCACTGATTGGTGGCTGATATAGGGTGTTATATAATTCAAGACTTTTAGGGCCTTAAGGAATAAAGGGAAAGCCAGTGGTGTGAACTTTGACTGGGTCCTATGAGATAAAGGAAAGAAACACCATGAGGTCCATAGAGGGTAGATGCTGTTGAATTGATTATACATATTGTTAAGGACTCTAAGTCATTGATAAAGGGTTGTTTTCTAATTGGTCAGACAAAAGCAGTACTGTGAAGCTATATGAACTTTAGAAGAAAGTAGTAATGAAGCCAGTGCCAAAACTGTTATAAATTCTCTCTCTCTCTCTTCTTTTTTTTTTTGGCTTCCTTAATTACTTCAGAAATTGGTACAGCTTCTGTGACTCACCTACCCATCCTCTACTTAAGCTTGTGTAAGGTTAGGGTAGAGGCAGAGAAAATGAGAAAATACTTTGGAGTCGCTGGATACTTGGAGTTAAGAAGTTATCTTATTCCTCTAGTTTGGATAACCAGAGCCTGGAATAGCAATAGGGAAATTTTCTGCAAAAAAAAAACAAAAAACTTAAAAATACTTAAAAATAGTGTATTGTCTATGGTGGTCTGGCACGGATAACTGATTTTACATTTGCCTCTCTAGCATGAGTTGCCCTGAATCTTTCCAAGCTATCACTTTGTGTGCCTGTTAGGGTCATTATAACTCACATCTAGTTTCCATTCTCTGGGTCAGTTTCATTTTTTTTTTTAATTTATTTGCTTGTATACTTTTCATTATGGAACATATCAAACTTATACAAAAGAACATGGTAGTATTATGAACCCCTATTTACTCATTCTCCATTGTCAACAGTTATCATAGCTGGTCTTGTTTCATTTACTACTTCTTTTCCTTCCCTCCCACCCTAGATTATTTTCAGGCAAATTCCAGATAGGAATAGTTTTATACAAATCAGTTTTCAGTTGTTATCTTCAGAGCTCCTTTACCAGAGGAAGCCATTTGATCATTTCCCATCACTGTCATGTTTTACCTTATCCCACTAGCCAGATGTCATTGTTCTTCTGTACTCTATTGCACCCTGACTTCTATGACTAACTCTTTTCCTAAGTTGTTCCATGCATAAAAACAACTTTTTCCTCCTGCTTTTCACACCTCAACTCAATCTTCAAGTTTTAATTTATTTGGCTTGATTCCTTTAAGTCTCCCATTAGGTTATAATGGGAGACTTAAAGTCTCCCATTAGGTTATAATGGGAGACTTGTCAAGAGATGAGAATTGGTGCTACTTACTACTGGTTCAAAAATTATTCCTGTATAGAATTTTAGACTTTTCAAAGTACTTTTATTTTTATCAGAGTGTTATAAAACTTATGTGTTAGATTTTAGAGAGTGCGTTATCCCCATTTTTCAATGAGATCATTGAGGCAAAGGCAGCCACTGTTCCTCAAGGTTATACAATATAGCTAAGCCAAAACTGAATGCCTAGACTCTGGTCTCATGATTTATTTTTCTTTTATTTGCTAGTCTTTGTCTACATAGTATTCTGTGTCCTGAAGGTGCTAGATAATTTGTAGCTTTTATGAGCCAAGAAAGCATTTGTGAATGATATTGTAAATATTTTTTAAACTATTGATGTAAGTCTATAAAAATGGAAAGTAAAAAAGGAGTTTAAAGTTTAGTTTTAAAGACCATGATAATATACTACATACAATAGAGAGAGGAAAGAAGAGAAAATTTACATTTCATTTCAGATTATGAACTCCTTTAGGAGAAGAACTGTCTCATTCATCTTTATATACTCAGAGCTTGGCTTATAACTTGACTGCCTTGGTATCTGACCATGTATATTAGCTTTTCAGCAAACATTTATTGAATGAATTCTCCAGATGCTTCAACCTATTCCTTCTGGTGATTATATTTATAAAATGTATTATTTTCGAGGAACTAATAGAGGGTTAAAGTCAAGGGCACTGATTGTAGTTAACTTCCCATTTGACTAGCTAATTAGTGGTCTAAGGCCTATCTTGAAATCACTGAGCGTCTCACAGATAATCTGTTTTTAATCCCATATACTTTCACCAGGTGAACACTCCAACCAAAACCTATGGAATGGGTAAAGGCCGCGCAGCAGATTTAAAATATATTGAAGCTTGTGCTAGACGCATTGTGCAAAACTCACATGGGTACAAAATTGTGACTGAGAAAAGCACAGTTCCTGTGAGGGCAGCAGAAAGTATTCGTCAAATATTTGATGCAAACACGAAACCCAACTTGAATTTACAGGTATAAAAAAAGGAAACATTACAATCTAGTTTTTCATATGTAAATATTGATGCCTTAAAGTTGTCCATAATTAATTTAGCTTAAAACTTTCTTTGCATCTACGGCCATGCTACCCTGAATAAGCCCAATCCCAACTGATCTCAGAAGCTAAGCAGGGTCGGGACTGGTTAGTACTTGGATGGGAGACCACCTAGGAAAACCAGGGATTATAAACTGACAAGGTCCTTGCAATCTGTGAGGTCAACCAAGGACTGCCTCGCCTAAAAACAAAACAAAACAAAACTTTCTTTGCATTGGGATTCTAGGTGCTGTCCAACCCTGAGTTCTTGGCTGAAGGAACGGCCATCAAGGATCTAAAGAACCCAGACAGAGTACTGATTGGAGGGGATGAAACCCCAGAAGGCCAGATTGCTGTGCAGGCACTGTGTGCTGTGTATGAGCACTGGGTTCCCAAAGAAAAGATCCTCACTACCAATACTTGGTCTTCAGAACTTTCCAAACTGGTTGGTACATAGCATTCAATTCTCCATTAAATTTAAAGGGAAGGACTTATTTTTCTTAAACCTGATAAATTACATAGCTACTTTCTTAATATTAATAAAAGGTATGCTTCTGAAGATAATATTCTTATCCATTATGAAATAATTATGAAATAATTTTCACTGGGGGATCAAATATCAATGTATAAAATATTCTGGAAAATTCTAAAATTTTAATAAAATAAGATAAAATTGAGGATACATTAAAATAGTGATTTTTAAAATCATTCCTTTTTATCATCTTTCGTAATCATCTTTTCTAAATAAAACATTTTTCCTTACCAATCCATCCGTTGCCTTCTCAAATTGAGCCAGCCCATCAGTAACTTTTATATCTCTCTCAGTAATATGCATCAACTGAATGAAATATAATCCAGATGTATAAAATTGCTGTTTTAGCTCATTATACTTTCTTTAAAATTTTTTAAGGCAGCAAATGCTTTTCTTGCCCAGAGAATCAGCAGCATTAACTCTATAAGTGCACTCTGTGAAGCAACAGGAGCTGATGTAGAAGAGGTGGCGACAGCCATTGGAATGGACCAGAGAATTGGAAATAAATTTCTGAAAGCCAGTGTTGGTAAAATGAAAATATTTGGTATATAAAGTGGGTTCATTTAGCTAGGTCTCTAAATTTAAGGAAGTGTTTGTTTAACTTAATGCTCTTAAAATAATTATTCTATTTTATGTATAGCCTTTGGCCTATCCTATCAGGGACTTTTTAATGAGGCAATAGTTAATTACTGACTGATTAGTAGGATAAACATAGTTCAGTGTTTTAGGAGGAATATATTAGTATTTAGTAAGAACATTTAGGAAGAATAAATTTGGGAGACCACATAATAAATAACTCAAGTAATGCCTTATCAAAGCAGGTAGTAAAAAATTCGCTATCATTTGCTTTTCTTACTAACATACTTTTGGAAATGTGGCCTTGGTGAAATACAGTTGATCTTCATTATTTGTAGATTCTGTATTTGTGAGTTAGTTTACTCACTAAAATTTATTTGTAACCCCAAAATCAATATTTGTGATGCTTTTGTGGTCATTTGCAGACATAAACAGAGCAGCAAAATATTTGAGTCACCTGATACATACATTCCCAGCTGAAGTTAAATAAGACAATGCTCTTGCCTTCTTTCAGCTTTTGTACTGCAAACATGCGCTCTTTTTGTGGTGTATGAAGTGCCACGTCTTTTGCATTTTTGTGCTTTTTGTTGGTGATTTCACTGTTTAAAATGGCCCCCAAGTATATTGATGAAGTGCTGTCTAGTGTTCTGAAGTGCCAGAAAGCTGTGATATGCCTTAGGGAGAAAATATATATGGTTAGATAAGCTTCATTTTTGCATGAGTTACAGTGCTGTTGGCTGTGAGTTCAATGTTAATGAATCAACAGTACATATTAAATAAGGTATCTTTAAACAGAGACACATAAAACAATTTTATGTATTGATTGGTTGATAAAAATGTGACCAGAAACTCACAGGAATTTAACACTGAATTTCACCTAGGGGCAGCGCTTCAGTATTTGCTAATTCAGTGTTTGTGGCAATTATGTAGAAATAACTACCAGGTATAATGAAAACTGACTGTTTTTAATATATGTTAATAAAGTTGATGTAAAAGTAAATAGAGCCTTTTACAGATTAGGCCATAGGCAGCTCTTCCTGTATTTCTAGGGCCTTATGCCATTTCCTAGTACTGCTTTCTTTGGCTTTTTCTCTTTTTGATATTTTCTTCTAGCTACCATTTAATAAAAATAGCTACTATTTACTAAAGGCATATTATGTGCCAAGTTTTGAACCAGCACTTTATATATCTCATTATTAGTCCTTATAACCTGTTATGAAGGTGCTGGTATTTCCTTTATAGAGATGACTGAGGATCAGGGAAAATTTTGCAACTTGCTCACAGTCATAAAACTAATGAATGGCAAGGTGTTTCTGATTCCAGAGTTCATGCCAACCCTCACTGTATACTGTATTGCATTAGAACGGGGTGGGCTCACAGCTCGTTTTTGCAAATAATATCTTATTGAAACATAGCCATGTCTATTTGATTATATGTTGTCTGTGATTATTTTTGAGCTACAAAGGCAGAGTTGAAGAGTTGTGCCAGAGACTGTATGACGCACAAAAATTAAAATATTTACTATCTGGCTCATAAAAGTTTGTCAGCGCTATGCTAGAGTTAGATATATGGGGCAGTGATACCAGATGAATGAAGAAAAAAGTAGAAAATACAGCTATAATAAACTTTTAGCTAGAAAATTATTTGGAATTTATTTATAGAATTTATTATTTGCTTGCAAATTTCACACAATTTATAAACCCACTGATTTTCCAATATCCGAATTTTAGTATTAAAAATCCTAGGATATGCCCTCTGCTTTAGCGTGATGGAAATTTGTCACATTACTCACTTGTGTGGTTACTAAATGAAAATATAGTCATTTTTTTCTTTTTTTAGGTTTTGGCGGGAGCTGCTTTCAAAAAGATGTTCTGAATTTGGTTTATCTCTGTGAGGCTCTGAATCTGCCTGAAGTAGCTCATTATTGGCAGCAGGTATTAATCTTTATAGTCAACAACTTATTAATTTCTAATTAAAATGTTACCCTTTGTCTGTGAAATGTTTTTGATAGGATATATTTATTCCAGGAATTCAACTATTATATTCAATTTTTTATTTTAGGTTTATTTATCGGGTTTATGTGTTTTTGTCTTCTTTGCTAATCAGTTGTGATGGACGTTTCTGATAAAGCAGTATTTCTTCTAATTTTATAACTAAATTTGTTCCCAGAGTAAAGCAAGAACTTACTCTAAATTATAATTCTCTACCTTGAATGGCATAAAATCAAAATAATGGAAGAACCTATATTATAATGACTGCCAGTGGTTTGCATGTTCTGATATTTATTTGTCTTGTCCCTTTGAGATTCACAGAGCTAAAATTAAAAAATCTTTCCAAAATTGGAAATAGGGTTGACATTTATTGAGTACTTACTCTGTGCCAGGCACTCTTAAGTACTTTGCTTAGTGCTCATTTTAGTTCTCATTACTAACATCATCTCCCATTTGTGATGAGAAAGTTGAAACTTAGAGACGTTAAGTAATTTGTCCAAGATAGCAGCCAGTATATATACCTTTCCCAAATATTTCCCCAAGTTTATAGTTTTTCAGATGTCAGCAGTGAGTGGGAATGTAAGGAAATGGACTTTTTAAAAATGGAAATGTACACTTTTAAGTTTGTTTCACTCAGCCCATCATGATGGCTTTATCTTACTGTCCTTTGTGGGGAAAATGAAGATAAAAACTAGATTTTCCAACATTTTGGGCTTATTTCCCAAGTTCCCAGGATTTGATACACCCTCTAGAAGCTTGGAGTCTTAAAAAAAACCCCACAAAAACAGTCTCTTTCCTTATGTTTATCTGGTCACCAGTATGAAGTCTTGTTTATAAACTCTTAGGAGAATAACAGATAGGTGATTAGAGACTTTTACTTATAACATTTAGTTAAAAATTGCCAAGTGTTCATGGTATTATGCTTCATCCATAGGCAGCTGTTTGACTGTTCTTTGTCCACTTTCTGTTCACACTCAATTTTGATGAGGGTGGGGGTAAGCATATGAGGGAGTACTTTGGAATTTGATTGCTTATAGCCTTGCTTCCACAGAGTCTGCAGAAATTGACTAAGGAGAACACTGTTTTCTCTGTGCCTTATTTAGGCTATCCTCATATGGGGTTGAAACTTAGCTGTATTCCCTATCTTTACATTCATTCCAGCCTGATACCTGGAAAGATAAGCCATATGAAAAATAAAATTTTTAGTATAGCTTTAAGTGGGAGTAATTTATTTTTCAATCTGTAGATATTAAAGAGGTTGGTTAATCTTTGCTTCCTGTTAATTTATAAGGCTTGGATTCATATAGTAGTATACGCCATAAAACTGAGCAATGTATGGCACAAGCTGTACCTCTTTTAATTAATCATTGCATAATTGTACGTGTAATTTCAGGTGATAGATATAAATGACTACCAGAGAAGAAGGTTTGCTTCCCGGATTATAGACAGTCTTTTTAATACAGTGACTGATAAGAAGATAGCTATTTTGGGGTTTGCATTCAAAAAGGACACTGGTGATACGAGGTATCAGTTCTTTAAAATATTTCAACCTTGTTCAGAGTGTTAACATCTTATTCTGCTGTTTGATGGTGCATGAGTATGTGAAATACCTGTATATATATAATATAAACAATAAAAATAAAGTGAACATCTATATCCTCACAGGAAATAGAATCTTCCCTGAATATTAAACCCTAAGGTATTAGAATATATGCCATTTAAAAAGCTTAGTGATACTGATTTTTTTTCCTCAGAGAATCTTCTAGTATATATATTAGCAAATATTTGATGGATGAAGGTGCACACCTCCATATATATGATCCAAAAGTACCAAGGGAACAAATAGTTGTGGATCTTTCTCATCCAGGAGTTTCAGAGGATGACCAAGGTAAGGCTTTGAGTCTCATGAATATAGGCCCTAAAACTTGTTTGTTCTCCAAAAACCTTTCTTTATTCAGTTTTTATCATTTATATCATTGGCAGGCCCTGCTTTTGACCTCATTTCTCTAAAACTCTTAGGTATTGTTTTGTCAGCTTTAATTTAAAGTGATGAAGTTACTCTGATGATTTTTTTCTGCATATTCTAAAAAGCCCTAGAGGTTCCAAGGAGATGCTTCTGGGGCAAGGTTGGGGGTGCTGCAGGCCCCACATCATTATCCTCACTCACACTTCAACCAGACCATTCCATTTCTTTCAAACTCTCAACTCCTCTGGCAATCCTAGTCTTAAAATACATAGTTTCAAACAACTCCTTTCCTATTGCCAATTTTTTGTTGCTGCTGTTGTTATAGTGTCCCGACTCGTGACCATTTCTAAGGATCCATATGAAGCATGTGATGGTGCCCATGCTGTTGTTATTTGCACTGAATGGGACATGTTTAAGGTGAGGTGACAGAAATGGTATTAAGGAAAATTTTAGAGGTTTTCTAGTGATAGTTGAGGTTGAATATGTCCTCATGTAGGTGTTCTAATTATTCTTTTGGTACTGTCTTTATAGGAATTAGATTATGAACATATTCACAAAAAAATGCTGAAGCCAGCCTTTATTTTTGATGGACGACGTGTCCTGGATGGGCTCCACAATGAACTACAAACCATTGGCTTCCAGGTAATCATGATCATGGACTGGTTTGGTTTTGTTTGTTTGGTCATTTGCTTTTTAATAATGGCTTTGCATTTTAGAATTTTAATATTTTCTCATTTAGCTGTAACATGACTTTGGGGCAACATGATTACGAGTCAGTTCTCTGGGATGTCTCTGGAATTTTTGTACCTATTCCATTCTTTCCTTAAATTTGTGATCTACAGGTCATTCAATGTTTATTTCCCTTATGCAGTATCTAGGAAGTCATTAGTTGCCTATCACATAGGGACAAAATGTGCCCTGCCTTACTTCATATCACAAAGATTAAGAAAGAAAATATTAAAAACATTTTTTTCTTTGAACCACAGATTATTCTACTGAACCGTCTGTATCACACTGACCTTCTCAGAGGCCAGGTCTTTTATTCCTATACAAATGTCTTGAAAACTGCAAAATGCAATATAGTTGTCACATGTTGGTATAGGATCCTATGCTTTCTGAGTGCTTAGCACTGTCCTAGATATGAGAGGTCTGAAGGAAAAGTATGGGAGCTTCAGTGGTTCTGGCCCTCTTCTCATTCAGAGTTTGTTAATTATGGAATGCTTAGAAAACTGACAAAAACCTGCAAATAATACATTTACCTGTTGCATCTGTTTCACAGCAGTGAGTATGGGTGTGGGTGGCTCAGGTGGAGGTCAGGGAGGATAAGGAAATGTGCCGGGAGATTGCTATCAGCTAGTTTCTTAGAGCAGTGTGATAAGTTCCCCCCATTACACTTCATTATAGAGATTTTACATTTATGTGTTATAATTGTTAATAGCTTTCTTTCTAAAATCTTTTTTTTCCCCCTAGATTGAAACAATTGGCAAAAAGGTGTCTTCAAAGAGAATTCCATATGCTCCTTCTAGTGAAATTCCAAAATTTAGTCTTCAAGATCCACCTAACAAGAAACCCAAAGTATAGACCTTACCAATCTTTATTTATAATTTTTTTAGTACTTCAGGATAGAAAATATCCTTCTGATATTTAGTGGTAAATGAACCAAGTATTTTTAAGGAAACAAAACTATTTTTTAATAATCAGTTTACATTAGCTATATGGGAATCAGCATATCTGGTAATTATGAATCTAGAATATTTTTTACACATTTTTATAATATAGTTACCTCAGTGATTGGATGAGTGGCAAATAATCATGTTGGTTTTAATGGTGTCAATTTTTGTAAAACAAAAATTAAACTTTAAACACTTTTTACTTACAAAATATTCGTAGGCAGCACTTTAATATCACATTGTAAAGGGAAAGGTACTCTTCAATTTTTCTGATCATCAGTTTATTTACTTGTCATTAAATATGTATTCTAAACCATAAAAGGCTAACCCTGTTAACCTTTCAGAGATTGTCACTTAGAGGTTTCTGGCTTAATTGGGTAAGGGGTTTTCCAAGCCATTTCTTGTCTTTAGGAACTTAGGAGGAGGATACAATAGATAAAATGGGGCCTTTTGTGCTTTTCCTGATTTTTTTTTTTATTATTTTTTTTAATGCTTATGTTTCCTATGTTTCCATGTTAGAAGTAACCTTTTTGTTTTAATGAGCTGTTTCATTGGTTTTTTTGGCCCAAAAAAGTCGTCACTACTGTTTCCAATCAGTCCAGATAAGAGTAAAGGCAATTTCTTTTTTAGCTGAAGAGAAAAATCAATAATATGGTCTATTCCATTCTTCTTCACTTTTTGTTTTCCTCACTATTATTTTTTTTAGTTCAAGAGCCAAAAATATTTGTGACGTTGACTTTGCATTCTTATTTCTGTTATTCATTGCAATTTCCCCTTTTTAAAATAAGAAAACCAATATAAGCTCATGTATAAACTTAAAGACACAGATTTTATGAGTTATATATAGCATAATTTTAAAATAAGAATTTTTGTATGTATTTCCATCTGCTTTCTTCTTATGTCTCTTGTTGACTTATATTTGATTGTTTTCTATTTTATTTTTATTGAAATATGTCAGATGCCCATTTGCTGCTTAGGCTGTACTGAGAGTGTACAAACTGAGTTAAGCACATAGATACAGGCCTCATCTTTTAGGAATTAACGTAGTTCAATAAGAACAGACAAATGGAAGATGAGAACAGAGACATCTGTACAGATATCAAATACATAAATAAAATATTCTGCATCAACAATTGTGTGAGTGTATTTTTTATCATAGTGTAAGTAACTAATGAGTCATGACAGTCTGACATTAGGCAGGAAAAAAAATCACTTTTTAAAGAAAAGGGCATTATTTTATACTTTCAAAAAATGCAAGAAAGGGAAATTAGGAAATAGACCAGGTACCAGCCAGCTATAGCTCATGAGCCAAATCTGGCCAGCCGCCTGTGAGCTAACAATGGTTTTTACAGTTTTACATGATTACATTTTAAATGGTTACGGAAGTCCCCAATTTTTCCCCTTGGCCTGAAAAGCCTAAAATATTTGCTGACACTGCAAGAAAAAGTTTGCAGACCCTTGAAAGAGACAAACATCAGAGTGTTGGAACATAACATGATTCCTTACTCATAAGATCTGGAAGGATGAGTTTATTAATTAGAATTAGCTTTAGATTTCTGCTTGAAAATATTCTTGAAAATATTGCTTAATAATTTTATATTCTAGTAAAGGTATTATAACCCAAAAATGTCTTGCTAAAGCAGTTAGAATTAGGCACTGGTTTTTAGTTGCAGCATTGTTCAATGCCTACAATTGATAATTACATGTAAAATACAGTTATTGATTAAAAGTTAGGAGAATTGGTAAGTGGAGGAAAATGGGCAAAAGATGGCTCATAGAACCATGTATATTTGATGTTTGTGATGGAAAGAAATAAAACCCCAGTAACTAGAGAGGTAACACAGCAATTTGAGACTGTTGTGTGAAAAGTTGCAAGAATATGGTTAGCCTTTTCTTCCCCTACTAAGAACTTTAAAAGACCACTTTTTAAAATTGGTACACTGTTTCTATTTTTATTAGCTAGTAATTTTTTGATGGGGCCAATGTATATTGGTGAGGTTATTAGCTAATAATTAAAACTGAAAATAATACATGGAAATGGCAAAAAAAAAAAATTCAAATAGCTATAGAAGGGTATATAAAAAACTAAAATCTCTCTCCAACAATGTGCTCTCCAAAATCGTGTTATTCCACTTAAGACTTTCAGCTTTATATCTTGAATTCAGTATCTACTAGCATGTGATATCTTGGCTAAGTGTCACCATCTGTAAAAGAAATAATTCATCTCTAACTAAAAAAATTGTTATAAGGATTACATGAGATGAATGTTTACACAAATATTTTAATGGCACAGTGGCTGGCTAGGAAATGATGGGCACTTCTGTTGGACACCGTTAACAAGCTGGTCACACTGAACTACTGTTTCTGAAACCACTAAGAGTAATTAACAGCATTATAGAGCAGGCACTACTCTAAGCCCTTTAGGTGCATTTTCTCATCTATTCCTTACATAATTCCTTTAGGATAATTCCTTCATCTGCCCTTCAGATGAAAGGCTGAAGGCTGGAAAGATTAAGTAACTTGCTCATGGTCACAGCAGTTTGAATAGGAACTTTTCTTAAGTCAAAAGCATCCTAATTTTAGAGATATTAAGAGTGAGTGTGGCCTTAAGCAGAATGGAATAACATTCCGGTGAAAGAATCAGAAGATGGATAGGGCAGCAGCTGAGAAGGATGTGAGTACATTCCTTCATCTTCCTGGGAACTCCCAACTACTTACTAGAAAGGGGTCTGAGGTTCAACAGGAGGCTGGGAATGGGAAAGAGAAGGTAGGGTTCGGCAAGATGAGCTAGTGAAAGTAAGATCTAGCTGTCTAGGTAGCTCATTTATACTCACATTCAGGTAACCCTATTTAAAATGTTTCAAAGTAGGTGTCTGTGTACCCACAATAAGGTAAATGCTGTGAGGTGCTAAGAAAGAGGACATAGATGAATGAGAGCAATCTTGTAGAGAAGCTAAGACATACAGAAATGACTGACCAAATATGAAAATGGCCATGAAAGATAAAAACAAAATGCAGTATGCGCACAAAGGTGAAGTTTACTCCAGCTGCCTATTTGCCCTAAAGCAAAGTCAGCAGATCAAGACTGGACTGACTTTCGGTTGTAAGTATTGAATTAAACACTTGTCCCATTTTCATTATCTCCTGAAACCTTACTAAAATGGCAGCAAAAGAATAAAGCTATAAATAGACAAGGACAAAGAAAGGGAAAGCAGGCACCAGTGGATGAGCGATGCCAACCAATTTTTAGAATGTGGAAAGCAATGGGAGGCAAAGTAATAACAAAGAAGCGCAAGGAGAAACTTCAATGCCCACGCAAGGGACTGCCTTCTAGATGTAGATAATTGGCCTCTTAGATCTCAAGAACTGGAGGCACCAGATACAAAATGTGGAGCTGAAGTGTGGGCCTGAAAACAGGGGACTTAGGTGGAAGATTACATAAGGAACAGTTAGATGCACCCAAGTCTCTACACTACCTCACACAAAGAGAACCTTCCCCAACCTTTACTCTCATAGGATAGAGGTTTATTTTCAGGAGGAATAGAATAAGAAAGTTTCAGACTTGGGGAGTGTTAGTGAGATGCCAGACAGGAAACAAAGGAACTAGATTAAAGCCTGCATACTGAACAGAGACCCACACTTCCCTATCCTACTTGCTTTTATTCATCTAGCTCTGAGAAAGCTGGCAGCCAAGTTTATAACCCTCAAGGCAAGAGACTTGAGATTTTTTTGAAAAGCTTAAATGGCTTTAGAGAAATAATTGTGACATTTGGGAGTCCATTGAAAAATCCAGCTCACCCCCTAAGCACTGTACAGCAAAGCTCTATTAGATAGCTCCCCCACCCCAGCTTCCAGTTAGTTTTAGAGTGGCTCAACAGTTAGTATGCATGTAGAGCAAGGATCACCAGACTTTTGAGGAGCCTTCAACACAAAATGCAGAGACCAAAATCAACAAAAGAAACAGAGACAATGCTCAATGCAGAGGAACCGTAAGTTCAAAAATCTAATTATCCTCAGAGAGAAAAATGGGAGAAATTGTAGCTAAGAAACAAGTACAGGATGCTATTGGAAAAAAAAAAGAAAAAGGAATATCAGAGAAGAGCTCTTGAAATTAAAATGTGGTGGCCAAAATCTTAGCAAAAGAATCATTGTCAAATTACATTTTTATGGAAGCCCAATGTAAAATACATTAAAATGATGTATTATTAACATAAATATGTTAAAGTTGTGTAGCCTCTGAGTCCCCAGGGGAATGAATGACATGTCCCTCTTAGCTGCAGCTCCTGCTATTTTGCTCTACTCACATTCTGAATCTTTCTTTGGGTTGTTCCCATTTTTCTTCCTATGGCCACTAGTGCTCATATTTCTTAATGTAATAGCTCTAAAGGTGTTTTCAGCTTCAAGAAAGAGAAAACTATTCAGACTGGTTTCATTAATTAAGTCATTTATTATCTCACCAAATGGGAGGTGTGTTTCAGGGTTGGCTGATTCAGTGGTTGGAAAAGGGTCAGGGACCCCTATACTAGTTTTCTTAAAAGCCATGTGCATTTATCACTTTCGTTTTCTTAAAAATGCCATTTGTGCTACAGAGACAAAAATCAGACATACTGAAATGGGCACATAAATTTTCATATGTTGAAGACCACAGATGCATTAATTTCTGCTGTCTAATCAAGAACCTCTTGCCGTGTCTGTGCATTTAAATGTGCTTCTTATTAATTCATAATTGTTTAGCAAGGTCAAAGCTCTACCTTGGCCTTTTAAAATTCAAGTCTGTCCATTCTTGTACGGTTGTGAAAGGAAGTATACCTCTACAGCACATTCACCACTCAAATGTCCAACAAGACCCTGTCATTTGGTCACATATTCTAGTCATAGTATCATGGTCACTTAATGCAACACTAAGTGACTGAATAACAAATCCAGAATAGACTATTTGTGATTTCACTTTGAAACAAACATTTCCTGCTATTCCTCTTTCAAGTTTTTGGATTAAGTTTAACTGGAGAGTATTCTGAGTTTGCAAGAGGTGTTTTAATATTTTTTAAAATTAATTTCAAGTATACATACAGTACATTAATTAGACATCTATATGGTTCATAAAACCATCCCCCCAATTGCTCCCTCCCTCCCCTGGCCCTGCACCTGGCTATCATATTAATACTAACTGCATTCCCTATGCCATGCTCCCCATCCCCATGACCAACTGTCGACTTAATTTGTACTTCTTTAACCCTTCACCTCATTCTCCTAGCCCAACTTCCCTCCTGTCTGTCTGTCACCAAATTGTCCACTATATTTGTGAGTCTGTTTTTGATTAGTTTCTTTTTGTTCCTTAGATTCCGTATATAAATGAAATCATAAAGTATTTATCTTTCTCTTATTTCACTCAGCATAATAACCTCTAGGTTCATCTATGTCATTGCAAATGGTAGGATTTCATTTTTTTAATAGCTGAGTAATATTCCATTGTATATATGAACCATAATTTCTTTATCCAATCATCTGTTGATGGGCATTTAGGTTGCTTCCGTATCTTGGCTACTGTAAATTGTGTTGCCATGAATACTGGGGTGCATAGATCTTTACAAATTATTGTTTTGGTTTTCTTTGGATAAATACCTAGAAGTGAAATTGCTGGATCAAAGGTATATCCATTTTTAATTTTTTGAGAAACCTCCATATTGTTTTCTATAATGGCTGTACCAATTTGCAATTCCACCAACAATGTATGAGGGTTCCCTTTTCTCTGCATCCTCACCAACACTTGTTTTTTGATTTATTGATGATAGCCATTCTGACAGGCGTGATGTGATATCTCATTGTGGTTTTAATTTGCATTTCTCTGATGGTTAGTGACCTTGAGCATCTTTTCATACGTCTGTTAGCCATCTGTATTTCCTCTTTGGAGAAGTATCTGTTCAGGTCTTCTGCCCATTTTTTAATTGTTTTTTTTTTGTTGTTGAGTTGTATGAGTTCTTTATATATTTTGGATATCAACCTCTTATCAGATGTATCATTAGCGAATATCTTCTCTCAATCAGTCAGTTGTCTTTTTTGTTGATGGTTTCCTTTACTATACAAAAACTTTTTAGTTTGATGTGGTCTCATTTATTTTTTCTTTTGTTTCCCTTGACCAGGGAGATATATCCGAAAAGAAATTACTGTTAGTAATATCAGAGAGTTTACTGCCTATGTTTTCTTCTAGAAGTTTTATGGTTTTGAGTCTTACGTTTTAATATTTTTTATAGTTTACTATTATTTAGCTGTACCAATTAGGATTTTTCTTAGTACTGTGTAACCAAAACAAACCAAACCAAAAAAACCAAACCAAAACAAAAAACAAACAAACAAACAAAACAAAGGAATAAGACTGCTGAGGCTGACAAGACTGCAAATGTCATTCATGACTCCCAATTTTACATTTGTACCAAAATAGCTTTAGTTTGTCAGTTACTTTTTTTATATATAATTGTTACCAATCTGAAACTTTCACATTGTATTAATACAATGCCATTTTTTTTCTACATTGGGATTCCATGAAAATTGCATTTGACAAAATGATTCCTTCACTAAAATGTTCCATTACTATTACCCTCCACTGTGCAGAATTAGAAAATACCCAGATTGTGACAAAATCAGAGTCTAATCTATTATTCCCGTGAAAGAATAGATTTTAGGGAGTGGTTGCCAGAGATTAAAGTTAATGGGGTTAATTTTACACAGTGACATTTATTAGGATGTCTAAAGAAAGTGAGTCAAAGTATAAATGGTTCCCCTGAGTTAAATTGTAACTAATTTTCAAAGTTATGGATTATTTTTATGAAAAATACTAGTTCAGCCTTCTAAAGACTTCCTTTTTAAGATGTACTAGAAAGATAAGATTCAGAGTCAAAAGTTTCTCGTATTTATGAAAGAAACTCCTTCCTCAGGTCATTACTATCATATAATGGGAGAGTGCATGCAGATGTAGCAAACTATTATAAAATGAAGGTTAATATTGTTATTTTTAGGTTATATTTTCCAGTCTTGGACAACACCAAGGTCTTAGTTTCATAGAAGCCCTAAACAAGTAACTAATGTAAAACTGTTTTTGCAGGTCTAAAGTAGTGGTATCAAAGTAAAAATAAATCCATACTTAAACTCTTAAGTCTTTCTAAATTATTCCAATGATATTTTACTATTATGGAAAAAACATGTTAATCATAAGTAAACTGACCATAGTCTCAAACTATGTCGACTGATTCATTACGGCATGTCATTTTTCAGAAATGAATTGTGTCAATGATGTACAGGTAACAGTCTTGAAAGATTGTCTAGAAGTTTTTAATGTATTTTCTTAATTTTTATTTTTCAATTAGAGTTGACATTCAATATTATTTTATATTAGTTTTAATGTATTTTTAAATTATACTGTTAACAGTAAACTCATAAAGATGTTTTATGATTACATCATATAAAGTGATTGTTTATTGGGACATAGAAGACACGGTAAAAGACAAATAAATTACTATAATTAAATATGCATGGCTTATTGACATTTTTCTTAAAATAAAAAACGAGTTCATCCACTGAAGTGTAGGTATCCTGACACTACCTGTTATCAGTTGGAATCAAATTTTAAAAATTCCTGTGATCTTGACGTCTTGTTAAATGTTAGAGGGCTTTTGTTTTTCTCTTAGCCACTAGATTTTTCAGGAAAAATTCACCTATTTAAGAAAAATGAAAATATATTAGTATCACTTTAAAGTAATTTCAGAATAATTATACTTTAGTGTTTCCGTTTAAAGAAGACTTTTGTATTTATTGGCATTTCTCTCTTCTCAAATCTCAATGGCAATAATTTTCTAACCTCACATATCCCCTATATCTTTGGCCTTTTCCCCCAACAATAATGATCAGTCGCTGTTCTTAAAAAAGTTTTTTTTTATCACTCCAGTTTCTACTCTTCTTTCTAGTAACTCAATATTATAAAGGGTGACTATTGTATCGATGGGTCTGCTTCTATACATTTATTCCACTTTACATGTACTATCTGTTCCTTATCACTGATAAAAGTATTGCTGTTTGCACAATTAATTTCAGAGAGCAATTCTGCTACATTATTAGCCTGGATCTGATGTTTATAAAACAGAACTTGCTGCATTTGAGCAGACTCATCTGATGGTATCTCTTTAGCTTATTCTCCTCTAAGGGAAGCAAGAGATCTTTACTTATAATGGGCTTTCTCTTGACCCCTTAAGTTGTGCCTGTGCAATAAGTTAGCTGCTTTTCAGGTCCTAGGGTTCCATTTAGTCTATCACTGTTACAGCATGGCACAATGCTTACTGGCAGAGCTCACAGCACTGTAGGCCTGATTTTATGTGGAGTCTGATAAACTTTTGTCATCTTAATATACAAGCAGAATTGTGATGATCCTCTCCGTACACAATCACCAAGAATTCCAAAGCTCATAACCTAGTCAAGGAATGAAAAGAATAATGTGTGCGGCTCCATACCTCCTCTAAATCTGATAACAGTAGAATCAACATTATCAGACCCTAATCCATCATCTGAGTCTAATGTTCTACATACCAGAATTTGATCTTACTAGTAATTTAAAAAGCATTAAAAAGTTCATAATTCACTTCCTTATGAATTTAGAAATTTTCTGAAAAAAACCCACAAAAACTCAAATGATATCACTGTACTTTAAATACTCTGAAAGCTGATTTTTTTTTCTATCTTTTATATATAGTTTTAGCTTGCCAGTGACCACTTGAAGAATGAATCACTTGTAGTTACTGGTTTCCAAAGTCCCCACATCCTGTCAGTGTTGAATCAAATTCTTAGGTTTTGTAACTTGGATAAGCTGTTGTTAATACATTAAAATGTCTTCAATTTCTTTATAAGAACACAATGAATATTATCAATACTTGCACATAAATTTTTATAAATAGAATTTATGCCTAATTTAAACATATCTTTTAGACTCCAATGTCATTTAAAAGATCATTAATAGTAATATAGTTTATTACAAAATCAGAGTCTAATATATTACTATTATTACTAAATATATTACTATTATTTATTATTATTATATTACTATCCAAAAAATAACTAGCTGTATAGTCTTCAAAATTTTTAATTGTTAAGTTTAACTGACAGGGAAAACATCATAAACATTTTTTTAGATTAAATTCAATCTTTAGATATGTTCTCATTGACCTTTTGATGGCTATTACTACGTGACTTTTTATTTCTTGGAAAAGGCTTTTATTTTCATAAGTCAGCTCAAACTATTGACCAAATCAAGAGCTAAAATCACAAAGGTGTAAAAAGGCATTATAGCTAGTAAAAACACTAAAAATTTCTATAGGGAAAATAATCTTAAGCATTTTTTTCTGTTGCTTCTGGGAGGAAAAACACAAATATACTGGTGCAAGCAGCAGTGCTATTGAATAGATAGTTTTCAAGGTTTTAACTGATCTGAAATTGGGAGTTTGGAGAGACAGGTGATATCACTGTCAAATGAATATACATTTTTCCAGAAAACCATGTTATATGCCTGACTGATCTTTGTCATTTCTGAATAACCTATTATTGAAATCCACATATAGAGTAAACCGTTTACTTCTGCTTTCATCATAGTAACTGAGCTATTAAAGGAAGGGTCGGGGGAAGGATTTTTTCTTTAAGGAACAAAGCAGGTTTAAGAGAAAATTTTTCCTTAATATGACCCTTATGGAGCAAATCTCCTAAGGATGTTCCAGAAAAACACTTTTTACCCCACAAAAGACAACCACAGCTATTATAATTGCAATGTGGAAAGTTATGGTCTACATAAAACCATTCCTTGTGGTCTAACTTACCTGCTTTGTATGAAGAACGCACCAGAGGGCCACTTGCAGTATAATGAAATCCAAGTTCGTTTCCTACTTTTTCCCAGTATTTGAATTTTTCAGGAGTAATGTATTCTTCAACCTAGATTTAAAGAATTCTGATAGATTCTAGAATTTTCACAAACCATTTTGATTCTATAGAAAATCTATACCCATGCATTCAGTGTGGCTTTCATGTTATAATTTAACCAAGCGTCCCCAGGTTTCTTACTCTCCCTCCTCACTGTCCCCCACCCCACTTAGAGGGAATATGAGAGAAAAGAGAAAACTTTAACTTTGTATTATATTAACTACTCCAAAGGATGGAGAAAGAGAAAATGAGATTATAGATTATATATCTGTATCATTCCTTTATTTGGCTAATAGGTATAATAAAAAATTAGTCCCTTCTATAAGATTCTTAAGGACAAGATGGTGTCTTATTCATCTTGTATCTTCTGCTTAGCATTGTGTCTGGCACATAGTCACTACTCAAGAAAACTTTCTTGAATGAATAAATGTCTGATATAAAAATAGTAAGCCTGACTTTTCTTATCTCTGGCTCTTATATAACTCTAAAACAAATCGCAAGATTACCAAGTGAGTATAAATGCAATTTCCCAATTTTTAAAAAACTTTTAAATTTTAAAATTAAGAAGCTGCTGGCTTTTTAGTATAATGTTCCACTGTACATTCTCAAGTTAAAAAAAATTTTTTTGTAGGTTCACTTAGGTTATATAATTTTGGGGACAGCAAATAAGTGACAGTGTAGCTGCTTTATGCAGATAAAATGGAAACTGAAATTTGAGAATATACATGGAACATTATATTTTTGCCGACAGCTTCTTAATTTTACCTATGTACAATAAAGATTTAATTCAAATTACCAATAAACATTTGCCAATTCAAGGTTAGCTGTACCTTAAGGTGGCGCTTTGTTGGCTGCATATATTGTCCTAAAGTCAAACAGTCTACATTTGCCTCACGAAGTGCTAGAGAAAACAAGCACACATTAGCAGATGTTTTTATGATGCTAAAATTCTGGATTTAAGCTTAATTTTCCAGAACATAATTTTACTTCAGAACAGTGTGTCCTTTATCCTGGTCTATAATCCTGGTATTAGAAAATAAGACTGTATCTATCCATTCAAAGGTATTTATGTGCCAGGAAATATGGTAAAAATTGAAAATAGAGGAATAATTAAGACAGTCATGTGGGGCTGATATATGGACAAATGACTCTTAATTATAGACATAACATGCTGTATTAGGCTTTTGATAAATGTACAAGAGATGCTCTGGGGGATATGAGTTGATCTCTGACATCAGAATCTTTCTAGTAAAACTGTATGCATTGTGGTAAAGAGTAGCTTTTAATTACTATTTGAACTTATTACTTTTTGATCCAATAATTGCAAGAAGGCTAAGGACCCTCAGGTAAATAAAAGCTTTTATATTTTAAAACATAAAAAGCCCAAAACAAATAGGCTATAGGACTAAGGTTCGGCAAAGTCCGAAGCATATCATGTTATGTGACAATGCTACAAGTAAGCTCTTCCTCAAAGGTTTGGATTTATCATCTTTGAAATGTCAGTGTCAGCCAGAGCTCCTAGTACTGGATGGCTCTCAAAAATTGTCCAATGACTGAATAATACAAGTAGACAAAATCATATTCTTACTTGATAAAAGGGTGGAGAATAAAACAGGAAATTGTATATCCTGAACTTCCTGTACTTCATTCCATAAAGTTCTAAGAAAATACACTTCCTTTCCTTTGTATGCTGCTGTTTATAACCATATACTGTTTGTTTTTACTAGCACTTTCGCTGAGATTATGAAGGCATAACAGGGTCTTCTAAGTGGGGTTCCTGCTATTACGCAAATTAAACGGGAGTCTCCATTTTTCAATATCTTTACCTTTCATTGTTGCATATACTTGCTTGTCGTTCTCGCCTAAACCCAACATTATAGATGTTTTAGAAATAATATCAGGCCGAATCTCCTTGGCGTGTTTCAGCACCTGTAGAGACTGGTCAAAACTGGCCCGAGGATCACGAACTTTCCTTGAAAACAGCAGGGCTGTTGTCAGCAAGGACAAGCTCAACTAAGTACATAGTTATGCAAGCAACTTGAAACACCAGAAATTACATTCTGGACATTTTATCATATGATATAGTTCGATGGTAGAATTTGTGAACAAATGTCTGTTATTTTAGGGTAGAAAATAAGGCTTCATTGGGCCACCAAGCTCTGTTGACTTTCAAGTTTGGGCACCCGGCCACTGGTGGTGGTATCATGAGATATGACAGGGGCAGAGAAAATGAAAATGGAATTCAATTTATGAATTACTTATTAAGAAACCAGAATTTTAAAGCTCAAAATGAGTAATTATAAGAGGTATTGAAGGGAGAACAAGAGTAGAAGGAAATCTTGATGCTGAACAAAAAAAACTTTAACCTGCACCCACATTTCAAAGATCTGAAACTTTTATGTTCATTTCTTTTCTAAAGACTGAGCTGCCCTCTGCTGGTGAGTATGCAACATTGACATCTCTTGGTTAAAAAATACATGATTCTGGAATTTTCACTGGAAAGGATAATGTTTCTTAAGCAAAACCAGGGATATTGGCACCACTCACTGGTGGTGGTATCATGAGATATAACAGAGCTGAAACAGGCTGTGTGCCAGACTTCAACAGGGGCCAAACCATCATGGCTTAAATGGGGACAGGGCCAAAAGGACAGAAAGTTGCTGTTAAACCAGCATTCATTTGAATTCAAATGCACCTTCATTTTTTGTAATCCATTTGTTGTTGTGGCTGTTATTTTTAATGAGACCGGTTCACAGAGAAGAGAGGAAACAAATTTATGAATTTAAAAATAACCACAAAACTGATAATACAGAATATAATTACTTTCTGAAAGTATTTCTCCACTGAATTTGTTATGCTTCCTATTGTTTATGATTTAGTGGAAATAGTTATTGTTTATCATACTTCTTTCAAGTTCTCCAACAAAGAACAATGTAGAGAAGCTAATAAAATCACTACCAAATTACTAAAAAAAAGTTTTTACTTTTAAAAAGAGACTTAAAATACATCTGAATGATACCAGTTTTTCCTCAGTATTATTTATTGCATGTATTAATGCCAATAGCATTTTAAAGGTCTGTTTTTTAGAATTATAAGCAAAGCAACTGTTTGTGTAATTTTTTTTGAAAACTAGTCTTTGAAAAAATAATTGGCACTTGTAATACACTATTAAAAAGAAAAAAAGATGCTCATTATGTGTGTAACAAAACACATACATATATAAATACATAAGTATATATACGCTTAGATGTTAGTAATTGATATTACTGGGTAGAAATATCATGGGTGATATTTACAGTCATTTTGTTGGCTACATTTTTGATTTTTCTGTGACAAACATATATATATATATATATATATTTTTTTTTAAATAAGAGTTCACTTCTTTATAAAAGTCAGTTTTGAAGTTCTCTCCTGAAAAAAAGTGAGAAAATATAGCGGATTCTGACCCTCTAAATTCCCAATATTACTGTGTATATGTAATCACCTCTGTAATTCTGGAACTGTTTCTACATTATGTGCATACACATCTAATCCTGACAGAGCAACTTTTTCTATTGCTTTAAGATCTCCTCGGAAATCAGGGGTGAGACATTCCACAAGAATTTCTGGATTCCTATGGGAGGGATGGAAAAGATAAATATTAAACTGAGGAAAATAAATGACATAACTGCTGTTCAAAATAGAAATTGCCCGTACTCATTCTGTATCAGTTTCACCACAGTAATCTTTAGAATCCTGCCAAGAAAAGCATGAACTTACAAATGTTTATACATGAACTAGTTAATGGAAAAAACAAATAAATCCAAAATACTAAATTATATGTAATGGTTAAAACACATCTGCATGCAAATAATGATCAGAATAAATTTTGTGATTCTATAGGCTTTTAAACTGTATTGAGTAAATATTTAAAAAATACTGTCTAAAGGAATTAAAATATAAATATTAAAACATTAAACATATATTTTTAATTCTTTAGAAAGTAAATTGGGACATTTAAGTGAATGTAAACATTATTTTATTTGATTACATTAATTTATTTCTCTTAAAAAATTTATCCAATAGTGTCCTCCTCCCTTTCTCTAGACAAATATTATACAAGTGCTACGGGTTTCTATTAAACTTTAAAAAAATTTTATTACATAAAGGTTGTCACATAATATTTCACTACTTTGTACACAATTATTCTTACTCGCCACAAAAAGGCTGCTTTCTAATTCTCATCAGGTGATGGCAAGCACCTGTCTCCATGGTCTAAGTCGAAAGCAGCACATGGCTCTTGCACTTAGTTATCAGGAATGTACGAATATCTTTTTATTCAAAAATACAAAATAATTTATCTGTAGGCATGGACAATGACAGCAGTAAACCATTATGTTGTCAGTTGAAACCAGTAACTGATGGTTACAGTGAGTTTTCTTAAACATCAGGCAGCCTTCAGTTATTTTCCTCAACTGACTTCTCTGAAGTTACAGGTAAGGAGCACTGCCTTGAGCCTCCTCTCACAGATCTCATTAATAATGGTAAAACCTATTCTAAGAATTAGACCATGATACTTCTCATTCCACCCATGCTGCCGATTCCAGGGTCTTTCTCTTCTTTAGGAATTTCTGTGACTACAATTTTTGCTGTAGTTAACAGAGAGGCCACTCCAGTGGCATCCAATAAAGCAGTTCTTACAACATTAGTTGGATCAATGATTCCTTTTCCCACCATATTCACAAAATCTACAAGCACAGTATCATAATCAACTTCGAAGGAACTTTGCATAATTTTCTCAACTATCAACGATCCTTCAACATCTGCATTCTTAGCAATGGTCATTGCAGGAATTTTGAGTGTTTTAAAAAATAATTGCTATAACAATTTTTGATCATCATTAGTTGGGAGTTAATAAGTCCAAGGCTGGAATGCACAGAACAAGGGCAAAACCCCCTCCCAGAACAATGCCTTCTTCAACAACAGCTCGTGTAGCATTGAGGGCATCTGTTACTCTATCTTTTCATTCACTTCAACATCATTTGTCCCACCAACCTTCAGCACAGCTCCTGGGAGTTTTGCCAATATATTTTTCAATTTGAACCATGTCACCTTTTCTTTTCAAGAGCATGGCATTATTTTTGGTCACAATGATTTCGCTAACTTTTCCTAAGTCACGAGGCTGAATATCTTCAAGATTTAGAGTCAATCCTTCTTTTCCAATCAGTGCACTACCAGTATCAATAGCCATGTCTTTAAGCTGGTTCTTTCTGTTGTCACCAAAATCTGGAGCTTTGACTGCTACAACCTGAGGACCAATTTTTAGCCTATTCAAAACAAGTGTACTTAGAGCTTCTCCATCATCATCTTCAGCAATTATGACCAAGGGCTTACGGTGAGCACTGGCAATTTCAAGAGCAGGTACAATAAACTGGATATTAGAAATTTTCTTTTCACTCAACAGGACATAGGCACCTTGAATTCACCTACCTGATCTTTCAATGTATTAATAAAGTATGGAGAAATACAATCTCAATCAAATTTCATGCCTTCAATAATTTCTAAATCATTCAGTGTTTTTCCATCCTTTATTTTAATAACACTCTTTCTTCCAACCTTTTTCATTGTATCAGAAATGATGTTGCCAATTTTTTGGTCTCCATTTGCAGAAATTGTAGCAACCTGAGCAATTTCTTCAGAGGTTGTCACAAATTTAGACTGCTTCGTAAATTCAGCAATTATAGCATCAACAGTGAACATCACACCTTTCCTGATTTCCACTGGATTAGCACTTTTGCTAATTTTCTCAAAGCCTTCCTTGGCAACAGAGCATGCCAGTACAGTAGCAGTTATGGTGCCATCCCTAGCCTCTTCATTTGAGTTATTGGCAACATCTTGAATTAGTGGCCAATATTTTAAAATTTATCTTTTAAGTCAATGGACTTTGCAACAGTCACACCATCTTTTGTTACTCTGGGACTTCCCCAACTGTTTATTAATCACTGTTCTTCCCTTTGGCCCCATATGATGGTATAGTACCAGCTAAAAGGTCTATACCTTGAAGTATCAAGGCTTGGACATCTGCACTAAATTTTACATCTTTGGCATAAGCCCAAGTAAGATTAGGAGCCAGTGCCCCAGGCACTGGCTTAATCTGGCAAAGGACTTCGTGTAAATGTAGCATTTCTGTGAGGCGGTGAGGTAGGCCATCGACAGCAAGTGAATCATGCTATGGGTTTTACAAACTATTTTCTGAATTGCTGTGTCAAAAGCTTTGCTTAAATGAAATACAAGCTATTCTTCCTATTTATATTGTGGCTATGTCTATGCATTCAAGCACTAAAATGTGAATTAGGTCATAGAGCTGCTCCCTTTAACAGCAATAGAATGACTGGGACAGCTGATAAATTGTTCCACAAACCAAATGCAAAGTATCTGGAGCTGTTTCCTGAGAAAACAGATGTAGAAAGAATCACATACACAACTTGTCATTGATACTATGATATGTTGATAGAATACATCCTCTCTCACTGTTTTTTAACTGCAAGTTGAGACACATTAGTAATTTTTGAAATCAACTGAGTTACAAACAGAATTTTAAAAATAAACTATAAAAAAAAATAAGATAGAAAATATTGGAGGAACAACTGAAAAAACATTTACTAAGTGTGCCAGGTATTATAATAGCACTGAGCTGTAGGAAATTAGCATAACTCCTTTTTTAAATGCTTTTTAAATTGATGAGATTAAAATATTAATGAAAATGTGGATTATGGGTAAAATTCCAAGGCCATTTGAATACAGATAAAATCTATATGAAAACTTACATATTTTACTTAACAATAATATCTTACCGTAACTACTTCTAGATGATGATTTATTCAAAATCAGTGCTAGGAAGGCTGTAGTTTTATACTTCTTTTAAAAGTATTCAATGTTTAAAATGTTAGAGAGGATACGGAGAAAAAGGAACCCTCAAACACTGCTGGTGGGACTGCAAATTGGTACAGTCACTGTGGAAAACAGTATGGAGGTTTCTCAAAAAACTAACAATTGATATACCATATGATCCAGCAATCCCTCTACTGGGTATTTACCCCTAAGACTTGAAAACTCATATCCGAGAAGATATTTGCATACCGATGTTCATAGCAGCATTATTCACAGTGGCCAGGACATGGAAGCAACTGAAGTGTCCTATGATAGATGATTGGCTAAAGAAGCTGTGGTACATATATACAATGGAATATTACTCAGCCATAAGAAGAGATGAAATACTGTCATTTGTGACAACATGGATGGACCTCGAATAAATAAGCCAGACAGAAAACGTTCAAAATCCCATGGTATCACTTATATGTGGGATATAAACCTAAAAGCAACAATTGAACAGGACAAACAAACAGAGACTTATGGACACGGACTATAGACTAGTGGTTACCAGAGGGTAGGGGGTGGGAGAGGAGGATGTAGGTAGACGGTTAAAGGGGGTCAAATATATGATAGTTGAAGGAAACTGGATTTTGGGTGGTAAACACACAATAGAATATACAGATGTCAAATTATAATGTACACCTGAAAATTATATAATTGTATTAACCAATGTTACCCCAATAAACTTAATTTAAAAAAAATTATTCAGTGTTTAGACTAATACTCAAAATTTAAGCAGGGACTCTATGGACTAAAGGTCCATGGATAAGTTTGTGCCCCTGAATCCCTAAAATTTCTGCGAATATTGAATCTGTATGTTCAAATATTCTTTTCCTGGAGAAAAAAACTCCACATAATTTCCAGCACATTATCAGAGGGGTTTAGAACTACCCCCTGCCAAGAAAAGGTTAATAATCACTGCTTTAAGGTAAAAACCTTAAATAAACTGAATTTATATGGGTCAAAAAAAGTCAAATACATAAGCAATGCAAAAAGAAGTACCTTTCCTTTAAGTATGATACAGTTTTTGCAAAGTGCTCAGCTCCTCCATCCGGTATATCTAGAAACAAAAGAGTCCACTGCTTAACATGATGTCACAACTTAGTATGAGCCAATTTCAGGAAGTGGCAATGATGACACACTAACCATCTCGATCCACAGATGTCAGGACAACATAATCCAGGTTCCACTCTGCAATTGCCTTTGCAGTATTGTAGGGCTCATTGGCGTCTGGTGGAGGGGGCTTTCTTGCAGTCTTAACAGAACAAAACCTGCAACCTCTTGTACATGTGTCACCCATCAACTAGAATAGAGATGTTACAATTTAAATCAATGTAGATGAATTATCCTCAAGAATATAATGTTGAGAGAATAAAGCTGCAAAGAATGAATACAATTTGATTGTTTATAAGAAATTTGAAACATTTAAAGGTAAACAATATAGTTAAGGAATACAAATGTAATGTGGTAAAACCAGAAAGAAAAGGAAACAAACTCAGAATTAAGAATAGTGATAAGGGAAAAAGAAATGGGATGGGATCAGCAAAGGATACATAGGGGAGTTCAAAGATAATGTTTTCCTTTCAAACCAGAGGTATCAGGGTGTCTGTTGTATTCGTATTCTTAATAATTTACACATACGTTATACAGGTTCTTTTGTACCTATTTATTATTAACAAAAATGATTTTAAAAGAAATTTAAAAATTTAATTAACATATCAATATGCAGGTCTCTGTGGGAGTTAAACAGAGGCATAGCTTGTTAAATAGATGAAACAGAAAACATAAAAAGTTAATAATCTGCTTTCCATGGATACCACTCTTTCTCCAGGACACCGGTTCTGCTGCCACAGGTCACTACCAAGTTCAGCCCCCTTCTAAACACAGTCACTACAGATGTTCTGGGGCCACTGGAGTTTCAAAGCTCCAAAGTAGGGGTTGGGTTGTGATTGAGGGCAGAAAGCTCTTCTCCCCCTTTAGGTTTAACTATATCACAAGGGACTCACAGCAATGGTACTCAGGCCGAGCCTCTCAGTTTTATTGAAACAATGAACTCTCCCCAGGAACCAGTTATGAGTCAATAACAGAAAAGGGGACCAGGTAAGGGGTGAAACCAGAGACTTCCATTATGGAGTATTCAGAATCACTTCTTCCTTCCAGATTTGGGGTTCTGTAACTTGGATAAGCTCTGTAACTTGGATTGGCTCTGTATTATTCCAGAAAGAGCACTATCTCATAGGAATCCTAAATTCATTGTGTAAATAACCTCCTTCTGGTACAGGTCAACAGTTTATCAGACAGTCCCAGATAAATAAGAACTTTCAGTTGCATACAATTTAAGTTTAACCCTAATACCCCTTGGGATAAATATGGTAGAATGCACTGTTAATCACAATTTTTACTCCACCATATTAAGGTTATGCATCCCACCATTTGCCATATAACTTGTGAGGCCCTCCCATGGGAGGAAAAGCTTATATCTCTAACCCTACTGATGTCTGGCTTTCTTTGGTTAACAGAATGATAGTAGGCATGACCAAGCAGAAGCCTCAAATGTGTGTAGGTGGTTGGCTTGCCCTCTTGTACTTCTTCCATTCTCCAAGATAAGAATATGCCTTGAAAAGCTGCTGGTCCAAGGAGAATAAAGCTCTGTAGAGCCTACCCGAACCCAACCTACTTCTTGGAGTCCCGCTTAGCCCAGTCAAGATCAGCTGAACCTCAGCTAACTGAAAGACCCATGAGAGAGAAAAATAAATTCTTGTTTAGTGGGAAAAAGAAGTTAAGCAATCATAAGTAACATTTCTAAGAATTAACAGTAGAGCTACCTCAAGGCAGCACATGATTAGCTGTCAGACAGATGGAAGAATCAATAATAGATTTGTTCAGAGAACAATGAGATCATAACAGGCTGGATTACTGTCAGTTTTTCACATTTCTCATAAATTCCTATGTAATGAAAACTCTGATCAGATTTATAATGCATATTTTTAAGAGAAAGATATAAAATAGTTCTTTTCAGTTTCTACACTAAAACTTAAGAGTTTGAGGCTGGCCTTACCATGATTGTGGCTGTGGCAGTGGCATATTCTCCACCTCCCCAACACTCTCCAATATTGGGACATCGAGCTTCCTCACACACCTGTGAGTAAAAGGGAACAGAATTCAATCAGGCTGAAAATATTTACCAATTGAAAAATTAGTGATCTGGCATTTTACACTGCTCATCTTTACGACATATTTATGAAGAAATTCACTATATAAAAATAATGTTAAATTGCCAAACTTTGTATATATTAAGATCTCATTTTTAAATTAAAAACCATATGAATGTATATATTTTATACGTGCAAAGAAAAAGGTATGGAAAGATATATATTGAATAATTAAAGTGGTGTAGTTAACATTTGAGATTGCATATATAATGTTTCACATTTAATACTATACTCTTTCCAACAAACATGTTAATTTGTAATGTAAAACAAACCCTCATTTCCTAAGTTGCAGAAAAATCTCTTTATCTTTCACTATTAAATGAGAAGTGAAGAAATACAATTACTTTTTATTTCTTTTGCAGGGAAAATGATTTTTAAATATATTTCCATTACTGATAGTAATGCAACCTAAACATCTTTATTCACCTTCCTTACTGTTACTGATATGTGTATTAATTTTTCACTTACACATATGTAGAAACATTCTGACTATGGTTAAGAGAAATACTTAACACTTTGATAACTTACTGTATGGAGATTTAAATTCCGCAATGTTTTTTTCAGTTTATTATAATTTTTCCCCATGGGAATCTCTGTCTTTAGCCATGGAGGTAGTCTTAACCTGAGGAAAAGCCAAGCATTAACAAATACATTCCCAGATGATCGCACAGATTTGAAGTTACTTTGCTCTATTACAATTCCTAGTTAAGATGTTTTCTGCCCATAATCCTAGATTAACTCTTACAATTTTTGCAAAGGCACAGAGTAACACCATTCTAATAGAAGAATAAAGAAGCGTTGAACATCTCATTCCTCGATAAATAATACTGGCAAAAAGTTCTATATTTGTTCATAATAAGGAGAGATCCCATAGGTGTACTTTCTAGATTTTATGATGATGATTAAATAAAAAAAAAAATCTAAAATTTGGAGTGAATAGTATCAGACACCCCTTGACTTCCACCCATTTATGATCTGGAAGTTGTTGGGTAAAGTATCCAGCAAAATAGTTTGCCCTCTGCATGAAATTTCCTCACAATTCTTTGAAATTAAGGCCAGGTATTCGCAGGTCATAATCACATAGACTAGGAGAAGCAACAAGTTAGATTATCAACAACTAGTAACAATAAAAAACTGATAAATTTATCAAGGTCTAATAGACTAAGAACAAGGTGATAACCTTTACTTTCTGAAGAAATTCGATGGTAGATAGAAAACAGATGGACATACAGGATGGTTAAATCCTAGGAAAGCGGAAAGAAAACCGTCAAAGGGCACAGAAAAAAGGATTCCAACAATTTTACCTGATTACCTGTTTTATGTCTGTTATTACTTCCTTCTAATGCTTTTAAGCTAAATTTAACAAATCTGATTAAAAATATACTCTAGGGCAGCGGTCCTCAACCTTTTTGGCACCAGGGACTGGTGCTCCTATGAGAATCTAATGCCTGATGATCTGAGCTGGAGCTAAGGTATGATACTAGTGCTGGGGAACAGCTGCAAATACAGATGAAGCTTCACTCACTAGCCGGCAGCTCACCTCCTGCTGTGAGGCCTGGTTTCTAACAGGCTACAGACCAATACCAGTCTGTGGCCTGGGGGTTAGGAACCCTTGCTTTAAGACTTGGTTATATCTAAAAATAATGCACAATGAGGAAATGAGACATTAAAATTATCTCAAAATTTCAATTACCTTTCTCCTTTCTGGCGTTTTAAGTTTCCTTTATATTCATCCCAGGTGCTCTTGTCTGCAAGATCACCAGATACAAAATCGTGAAGGTCTGGTCCATTCTGTAACAATTCCTTTTTTTTATCTTGCAAGGAACTTACTGCTCTGAGTGGACTGCATAAATATTTTACAAAAACCTAAAAAGAGAGTTCATTGTGACATTTATTTAGTGGGGTTTTAACCTATTTAGTAATCACCGTTCCCTGCCCCCCATACCGAAACCCAAGGATGCTCAAGTCCCCTATATAAAATGGTACAGATCAATGCAGATCAAAAACAGTATAAGTACTGATTGAAAAAAAATCCGGGTATAAGTGGACCTCAGCAGTTCAGAACCATGTTGTTCAAGGGTCAATTGTGTATATTTGTTGCCCGTAAGAAACCATTAGCATCTAAATCTGAACACAAGTGTGACCATCCAGCCAAACACTAAAATTCACGAGTCCGTAAACATAACGCAAAAGAACCTTCAATAATTCAAAAAGAGCTCCTGTTACGGTACTGCACGATGGCTACTCCACTTGTCCATGTCTCCCACTAAAGCCTAGAGAACAAACAGGCTTGTGTCCTCAGCATCCATAGTGCTGTCTAGCACAGAGTAAGAGCCCAACGCAAAGTAGTTATTTGGGGGTGCTCATGACAATGCTCCTATAGTGCTCCAAAAAATACATGGTACAAATCACTGATAAGCAGGGAAAAAAGCTCTCAGCGCTAGCCAGAGAACCTATAAACAAACCATTACCAGAGATTCTACCTCATAGGGGTGTCGGGAGAATTAAATGAAAAAGTTTACAACAGTGCCTGGCTACAAGTAAACGTTCAGTTAAGTGTCGTCCTTGTTACTGAGCGCTCTGAAGAATGGGACCCCCATACCTGACGCCCGCACCCTGCTCCCCCGCCGCTCACTCGGGGCCTCACCGTGCGGACGACGCTCCCGTAGCGTATCGACATCTCCCTCTTTTGTTTCCTCGTAGGGTTGAGGGATCACTAATTCCCGGGAAAAGGCAGATGGACAAACCGTCGCAGTTTATACACAGCACCTGAGCCACCACTGACCCGTTGGGACTTGAGCTGCCTCGCGATTGGCTACTTTAGCCTAGTACCGTCGCGCGCTCATGACGCCATACGCAGAGGCGTTACGGCTACAAGAACGTGATGACGGAGGTCGGTCTCTCTCTGCTGCAGCTACTGCGAGGTGAGGTTGTCTCAGTACTTGGTGGGCTGCGAGAATCTGAAGCCATCCGCTCTAGGAAAACTAGCGGCGCGCGGGTCTGACGCTCCGAACGTTTATTCTGGTTGTACTCCTGCGCCCGAGCGCCTTATGTTTTTGATGGCTTGGGATTCGAGCCCTATACTGGGCTTTTAGGCCTGCCTCCGAACCTCAGCCTCGCTGGGATGGCGCCTCCCTGATAAAGTTTCACAGGGTTGCGCTGAGCTGGAGTTCGCCCGCTGGGCCTCGTGTCACCCGCTTAGTAGTTGCTCCTTGCAAGCTAGGACGCACCAGGGGGCCGCTCTCCGTGTAGGTGCTTATATACGTTCCCCGGACTTTTGCCTGCCGGTTTCTGGTGGGAGTGGAGCTTAGGATAGATTAGTGGAAAGCAGACTCTGCCGGCCTTCTTACCCAAGTGTTTATTTTTCAGGATGAAGACCATTCTCAGCAATCAGACTGTTGACATTCCAGAAAATGGTAGGAGACTCGATTTTTATTTATTAAAAATTTTTTATGTCTACTACCCGCTGTACACCTTGTTCCGAGGCCTGACAAATGCATTCTCTCTTAGTGGATATCACTCTGAAGGGACGCTCAGTTATTGTGAAGGGCCCCAGAGGCACCCTGCGGAGAGATTTCAATCACATCAATGTAGAACTCAGTCTCCTTGGAAAGAAAAAGAAGAGGGTGAGATGTCTTTTTTTTTTTTTTGGACACTTCAATTGCTTGTTTGGAAGGTTATGATTCAATAGCATCAAATTTGGTTGCTTTAAAAATTAAAGAATTGAGGTTTAATGTTTTAACTTAAAATCTCGCATTCAAAATTGTAGCAAGTTTCAGTGTTACTGTTTTAGCGAAGTTGGAAAACCAAATTCTGAGTGGATTATGTTCAATACTAGTAGTCATCATTAATGGAAGGTCTTAATACTATTACAAGTTGTGTTTATTTTTCCTTATGATTGTTTTGTAAGAATCTTAGGAACTGGGCAGTAGACTTTAAATCTAGTATTTTAGCTTTCTAGAAGTGAAGTTTGATTCAAGTTGTACAAAGGCAGGTGTTTCTAGGTTGTCATTCCTTTATGAAATTGTGTACCTGTGATAAGTAGTAATAAAAATGTTAATTATTGAGGACTTACGTGGTTGCATTTTTCCAGTTAAAATCATGCACTTTAATTATGACATACTAGAATTTAGAGTGATTATGTGAATAATGCTAAAGTTTTTGTTCTGTTACAGCTCCGAGTTGACAAATGGTGGGGAAATAGAAAGGAACTGGCTACTGTTCGCACTATCTGTAGTCATGTACAGAACATGATCAAGGGTGTTACACTGGTAAGCAGAGCGATCAGACCACTTTGTTTAGGAAGGGGAGGTTTCTTGGCTGTATTTTGTGCAACATAAGTACTGCAGTGACTAGATTATGCATGTAATTTAGTGAGCTGCTTGAGCTCTAGAACATGGAAAAGTGATTTTGGCAAATCTGTTTAATAGGTATTCTTAGGTCTTTAGGAATAAGTGAGAAATACAATGAAAGTCCAAATGGTCTTAGTAAGCTGATGGGTTTTTTTTTTCATGCAAAATTAGATTCACATCATCAGGGTGTGTTTTTTTAACAGAAAATGTAGCAGCACATAAGGTAGGCTTTGATTTGTTGGTATCTAACATCTGAGTTCCCTGTCCATTTCCCCAAAAGCATGTTTTATATCACTATTCTCTTGCCAAACCCCGTTCCCCTCAGCCTTTAAGATAAAATTTATGCTTCTGCCTTTACTGAAATGTTTTTCTTTTCATTGAAACTCTTGAGTATATCTGATAATGGCACTCTGTACTTATCTCTTTTATAAGTCTATCTTGTCACTTTCCCCTTGCTCCCAAGCTAAGTTCCTTGAGAGCAGGGCGCCTGTCTTGATATTCTCAATTCTTGCCTTCTGGCGTAAGCAACTCAGTAAATGTTAGTCTGATGCTCAAGATGAAGGGCTTTGGGGCTTTTAAAAAAAGCTAGCATTGTTTACTGTGGGCATAGGAGGTAGTAAAAATAAATTCTTCCTTATGGAACTTGATAGTCCAGAGGAGACACTGAAACATGTTTGTGTGTAAAATTTTCGTTAGGCTTCTTTCAGGTGACAGTTGTTATAAAACCTTGACAATGAGTGCCATGTGAGGACTGTTTCATTTTAAAATTATAAGTCTGTAAGGACTCTAAAATTTAAAACCTGAATTTTTTTCAAACTTCTCATCATTGTTAATTGCTTGCTTAACATAGGGCTTTCGTTACAAGATGAGGTCTGTGTATGCTCACTTCCCCATCAACGTCGTTATTCAGGAGAATGGTTCTCTTGTTGAAATTCGAAATTTCTTGGGTGAGAAATACATCCGCAGGGTTCGGATGAGGTCAGGTATGTGCAAACTGTCACATATGGTTCAGAAATTTTTCCTTTACATGTGTGAAGGCTGGTGTATCGGGTTGGCTTACAAATAAAACCAAATTGATTTCAAGATTGACTTTTGATTATGCTTATAATAACTCTTAGCGGTAGGTAAGCCTTATATATCATACCAGTTGGAATTCCCGAAGGCTTTTTTACATTCAAGTAGTTCGCAGAGCATGGTAGCTGTGGTTTTTTTGTTTGTTTGTTTGTTTTTAAACCATTTGAGTAGTGATTAATAGCATAGACTCTGCCTAGGTTCAGTTCTCAGATCTCACTATCAACCTTGGGCACATTACCTCTATGTAGCTCATTTTACTCATCTGTAAAATGAGGAACATCTTATGATTAAATGAGTTAAAATTGAAATGTACTTAAAACAGTTCTTGCCTGATAACATAGTAAACAGAAGCATTAGAAAACTTTAAAACAGTGTTCAGGGCTTTTCGATTCCTTTGGGAAGGATGGGAAAAAGGGAATTTTAGTACTAATTTAATGGCTCTATGGGAATGTTACATATGGTCAGCAACATTTAATTAGATAGGACCCTTACGTAAACTTTGAGGGATACTAAATATATGTAGTAGAAATAAAACTTTATATAAGCTTTGTACAGCTAAATCTCACTAGCTGAGTACCATCTTCTCATACTCCTTAATTGAATCACAGAGTCTGTTAAGTACTCACATTCATTCAAACAGGAATGCAAACAGAACTTTGGCTCAGATAAATCGGATACTGTAAAACCAAAACTCAGAAGTTTCATTTGTTCTGTGGAATTTTAAATGGAATAAGTTGCTACTTAAATATATTTAAATTAAATATTTCCTCTGAAGATTTGATTTTATGTTGACATTGTAAATGCCCTCTCCCCTTTTAGGTGTTGCTTGTTCAGTATCTCAGGCCCAGAAAGATGAGTTAATTCTTGAAGGAAACGACATTGAACTTGTATCAAATTCAGGTTTGTATGTTCTGCCTACAAAATTTTGTCTAGTAGTTGAATGCATGATATTCTGTTAATTCAGTGAGCTTTTTTAATTGTGGAAATTAAAAAGCTATCCCAAAGGTGCTCATGTTTTCTAAGTATAACGTATTTATATATAAAATGCTTTCTTTTAAAGATAGGTTTGGCTGATAAAGTAATTGTCTTATGTTTTACACTCTTTAACAGCTGCTTTGATTCAACAAGCCACAACAGTGAAAAACAAGGATATCAGAAAATTTTTGGATGGTATTTATGTTTCTGAAAAAGGAACAGTTCAGCAGGCTGATGAATAAGGTCAAAGGTAGGTCCTCGTAGTATCTATAAGTTTTACTGCTTTAGTTGGGGATCTTAATTTACTAAGAAACAAACTGGAGTTGTAGTAATGCCACAAAATGAAGAAGTGTGTTCTGAAGCACAGTAAATTTGGCAGAATAAGAGCTGGAATTGACTCATTTTTAATATGAACCAGTAAGTCATCATCTTAAAGTATGTTTTAGATTATTTAGAGTAGAACTTTTCCTGGGCAAGGGCATTGATGGAGATTTACAGGCATTTCAATTTCTTTTTACAGTTGTCCAGCTACAGAAATGCCAAGATGTTGGATGATTCCTGAGACTTACCTGTGAAATTTAAAAGGCACAATAAAAATCGTGTATCGATTTGGGACTTTTTTCTTAAACTGATTAACCTTTCCAGCTATTTGGCAAGTAAACAGTTAAGTAAATTCTAGTGTGCAAAGAACAATAACAGAAGGAACAGAACAGGATCTTATTCTAGTAAGACTTCATGGGAGAAGAGAATTGAATCTGGTTTTAGAAGGAATATTGGGTATTTCAGGCAAGAAGAATATGGTACCAGTGACAGGCAGCACTAGTTGTTTATTGGATGCAGAGTTGGGGGGTGTTCTGATTTCACAGAGGCGTGAATTTGAATATTTGTGAGGCAAGTGTGCCTGAGTCATTCGTGTATACCAGTAACTTTATGAAAAAGCAGCTGGGAAGTGGAACAAAGGACACAGCCTTAGCAAGTATTGGAAGATGGCGTTAATTTATGTTTGTGAATATGTGGTTGTTGTAGTCCAGGATCTTCTCAATGTTATTCTTTATCCTGCCTCAGCCATTTACTCCCATGTCCTAGTCCTTGATATTTTTAAAAACTGATAATCTTCCCATAATCTCTTAATTCTAGTGTTATACATTAAATATATAATCTTTGGCTTGATGATTATAAGTTTTTAAGAAATGGATGGAGTGATATAGGATTTGCTTTGAGGTATTTGAGGTGGAGTTGGGGTAGGCATTGTATGGGATTGTCGGTGAAACAAGTTACTCATAAATTTATTTGTTGAAGCTGAATGAGGATTCACTATATTGTTGATAAAGTTTTGAAATTTTTCATAATGTAGCAATGAAACAAAAAGCCCTGTATATTTTACGTGGATTAGTGTACTAGCCTTGTAACTGGTAACCTTTGCTCCTTCTTTCCCCATGTTCTCAGCAGCAGCCAGAATGCTTTTTTTCCAAACTGCTCTCTGCTAACTTTTCTGACTATACTGACTGAACTGACCTTCCTGTTTATCAGTATCGCTGCCTCTAAGCCTTCCAGTTGTCACTTCTCTTTGGAGTGGCCACTTCCATTCTAGTCAAATGTATTCAGTGAAGCCCACCTTGACCACCTTGTGCTCACTCTATACCTGTATCCTAGTATACTGTTATCCTACTTGTTAGTGTCCATAGCATTTATAATGTAATATTTATAATTTACTTTGTTTTATATTATATGCTTTTTTGGCTGTTAGAATGTAACCTTCATGAGGGTGCGATTTTTTTTTTTTAAATACCTGGAATAGTGCTTGGCGCACATAGCTATTTGCCAAATGAATGGTACCCAGATTGCCAGGGACACAAATGCATATTTAAAGACATGGAAGAGAACTATACTCTTTCAAGTTATAAAGTTTCAAGTTATAAAGACCCAAGACAGTAATAGCAGTGAGACTGGAAGAGATGTTTTGGAAGGTTTTGACAGGATTTCAAAGCTAAATGTGAGGAAGAAATTTTCAAATGACTATCACAGGAGCTTAGAGGTATTGAGAGTCAGTCTACAGGTGGTAGTAGCAGCTGTGGGAGTAAATGTGATTTCCATGAGTAAAGTGGGTTGGTATTCTGGGTGAGACCTTCACAGGAGATGACTATTGGAGGTTGGTTGTAGCTAAGGAGTGATTTCCATTTAATAACTTGAGTGTGGTAAATGAAAATATAGTTCTCTCCAGAGATGTCTTCCATGTCTTTAAATAAGCATTTGTGTTATTTCCCCAACTTTGAGGTGTAGGAGTCTACATTTTGAGAAAATCAAAAAGAATCCAGTGTCACACATCTTGGGAGGATGGAAGGGAGGCAGTGTTGGGACAGCAAGTCTTGTTAGTGAATGACAAGGTTATATTTAATACATAAAATGTAACATAAGTTAATTAGATTTTAAGATGTTTTTTCAACAAAACTCAAAAACTTAAATTCTAAAACTCTTACCCTGTCAAAAGCTATCAACAGTTTCTTGCTGACCTTTTATGATTTTTAAATGTTTAAGATAAACCTGAATAGTATAATTGATCATGGGCCAGAGTATTTACCTAAGGATTTTTGAATGGTGATGGCTTAAAAACTAGTAAAATAATTCCTAAGTGGCAGAAAGGGAGAACTGTGTAAGCTTTGGGTTTGGGACTTTAGTATTTGGGAGTTTATGGCAAGACAAGTTTGAAAAAAGAGGACCTAAGTTTTAAGTTTAAGCTCTAAATGTAGAGACATTTAAAAAACGATGGTTATGGACTCGTAAACCATAAATACAAAATAAAGACTAGAAAAGCAAAACTAAATTCCAAATTTTGTTATGGCTGAATATGCATTTCTTTTTCAGAAGGTTGGATGTTACAGAGATCTTAAAAAGTTGGTAATGAGGTATTTAACTGATAATTCCTAAAGAATATTCATTGGAGCTTGGGTCAGTGAAGCCATGTGGCACAAAGGGGAAAAACAAGCCAAGGGATTATTTAAAACGAGTCTTTCCACATAGTTCATGTATTAAAAAGTTGGCCAGATATTGTAATCATGTATAGCCTCAGGCCTATTTATTTCTCAAAGAAAATATCAAAAATTACTTGCAAAGTCTCTCTTGGAAAGAGCCACTGTTGGAGTGGATGCAGTGGGGGCAAGGAGAGAAGCAAAATTGTAGTATTTGGCCAGCCAAATAGCAAATTGATTTCTCATTCCTTTTGCATTTATTTGAATTGACCGATTGTTATCTCTTTGCAGTATCTTTAAAACATTGCTATTATCAACAAGAATCTCATGTATGAAATTTGGCTTAAGTGGACATGGGAAACAATCACAATTGCTTGAATTCAGGGTATTGTTTCCTACTAAGGCTTTTTTGAACCAAAGAGCTTTTCTTTTGATTTTAAAGAGTCTAAAATTTCTGGAGATGGTAGACAGTGACTAGTTACTGTGTGTAATGGGTTATTTTAAGTGTTGATTAAAGAAAACAGTTGGTATAAATAGGTTTACATTCAAGGTTTCTTCCTCCAGTGGTTAGAATACACTAAACAGATCTTAAGAATAGAGTTTAAGAGTCAGACTCTTCAAGTTCAGATTTAAGAATTTACTTAATCCCAGCTTCAAAAAGTGCAATGTAAAAAACAGTTTTAACTCGTTCAGACCATCAACTTTCTGAATTGCATCCAGAGAGTCACATTTGCTAGGTACAGATACTACAGCTGCATTTACATGTGAGGGCATCTATGCATATGGTGTCAGAACAGTGAAGCTTCTTAGGAGAGAGCAAGTCTTATGGAATAAAATGGCTTCTTGTCTAATGATAAAACCACAACTTTTTAGAATGTTTAATTTTTCTAAGTATGCTAGGTCTGATTTTGTTACCTTATAAGAATCAAGTGAGGAAAAAATGTCGATTTGTCTAAGAAAGATGCCGTACTGTGAGGTTGAGTGACTACTCTATCTTCACAGGCATTTGGGTCTAGTTCTCCTTAATATTATCTTTCCACGAGATGAGTTGTGGAGTGGAAGTGAACATGTTACTTTTTAAAAAATCAGATCTGATAAAAGACCTCAAAATTAGATGCTTTATAAATGCTTGACAATTTTTATTTCTATTGAGTCAAACTAAGAGATTGATGATATGCTTAAGAGTCTGTGCTGTAACTGCCTATAGGCAAGCACTACTTAACCCTGTTATGTTTTTTTCTTTCTGTTTGAGAACCACTGACTAAAGGGGAAAAGCACCTTGTTTGAAGTCACAGACTGTATCACTGACTATCCAGTGTTAAGAAGAGATTTAAATGTTTGCTATGGAGTCTGTTTTTCAAAAACAATTTCTTTTATATAAGTAGCTATAAGTATTTATAAAAGATAGTTAGAGAGTAATGACAGGAAGCAGCTCCTAGGTGAAGCCTTTATCTGTAGATCCAAGAACTGAATTCACTGATGTCAATAGTCAACACCTAAGGGAAAATTCATTTGAACCACGTAGTAGAGAGAGACATTGATTGTCATCACCTTGGCTACCACAAATATCAAATTGTCTTCTTTCTATGATATAGGTATATCCTCTGTAAGTTACTGGTATATGGAACTGGAGTGAATTTTTAAACTTTCTGTCGTGCAGACAAAAATGGGGCCAGTTCAGCCAAGAACTCTCTTGTGGCCTTTCTTTAATGGTATGTGTTGTAAGTTCTTTGCTTTCCAAAATTTTCTTCTCTTTCGCTTATGAAAAATGATAATTGATAAAAGAACCAAGGTGGAGAAGAAGCAACAACCAAAGAATATCAATGGTTTCTTCTGCACAAGAACTAAGCACGCAGTACACTCTGTGTTCCTTTGAGTCTGACTGCATCCAAGACTATTCATAGATGGGAAGCCACTGTTGCTGATCAGTTTGTTGTAAAACTTAGTTGAAGATTTAGCTTTGAAATCGGATGTGTAGAATCCAAATCTGGGTTTAGATTTTTCTTCAGTGAGTTTGAATGCATAATAGCCTTTGATTTTGACTTTATCAACCAGGTATGCTGAAAAATATCAAATGAACATTATTAATCACAAATGGACTAAAATGAATAAGAATTGTTTTCACTCATGCCCACAAAAGTGATTTTCATTAAAGGTCTTTTTTTGGCATTTTATAATGATATAAAGAAAGAGTGTGTGTAATTTAGGTTAAAATTTGAAGTAAAACTTTGATCTATAAATGATTGATAAAAAACATTTGGAGTGAGGAAGAGGGGAGGCAGGAAGCAAATTTAAGAATTGGAGCCATGACGGTAAAAGGACTATCGTTTTGTTCATAGGGTCACATGCAGAAAAATGTGCCCTTGGTATGGCCCAATAACCATACTTGGTTTCCCCAAATCACTCTCCTGGACCACGTCACACTTTTTCCATGTCCTCAAACGACCTCCTCTCCCATCCTTGCTTTAAAGTGATGACCTTCCTACTTCACTGGAAATCCAAAATACACAGGGCATTTCTTCAATCTCCAGTCACATCTACCCACCTACTGGTATCTGTACTCATTCTGCCTTCTCTCTTACTTGCTATGGATGACCTGTCCATTCTCGACCTTCATTTACACCGTCACTTACAGTTTTTCTCGTCTCCTTAAGGACATTGCTCCATCTGTTCTCCCCACTCTTCTCTCCTGTTAATTTGCCCTCTCTAGTGGGTCATTTCCATATAAACATGGCTGTAACTTGGTATCTTACAAAGCAAAAACAACTACCTCCCTTGATTGAACATCTCCCTCTAGTTATCTTTTATAGCACTGGCTCCTGTTCAGTCTTTTTAGCTGATTTCTCATCTCTGACTTCTGAATATTGAATTGTCCTAGGGCTCAGCCCCCTTCACTATGCTTGCTCCATGATTTCATCAAGCCCTGTTTTAAAAATACCGTCTATTTGCTCTTGAGTCCCCAGTTTGTATCTCAGCCCCAGGCTTCTCTGAACTTGAGATTCTTGTATCTGTTAGCCTACTTGACATCTCTAACTGGAGGTCTAAATAGACATCTCAAACAACCTGTACAACAACTCCAAAAACTTGTGCCTGTCAGTCTCCCCCAACATGGTAAATGGCCACTTCTTTTAGTAACTCAAACCAAAATGTTGAAATCATCTTTCACTCTTCTCTCACCTTATATCCAATCCTGTTGACAACCTTCAATATCCAGAATTCAGCCACTTTTCACCATCTCTACTCTTGGAGGTTCTGCACAATGTTTATTGGTTAACAGTAACACCATCCTCGTCTATGCCCCAGGGGGAAAAGTGCACCTTTCTTTCTTAAAAATTTTACCCAGCATTATAGATGAAATAGGTTATCGTATGCTCTTATTTTGGATCCCCCAACTTTTGGCTTCCAAATGCAGTAACAGTCCTAGTATTGTTTGAGGCAAGTGAAGGTATGCTTCCACAGTTTGCACCGAATTAGGTCTAAAACTGGGAATGAGAGTGAAGAGTCAGACCTTTGAGGTCCAAGGCTTAAGCCCTCAGGGCTGTTTCTCCTATGCCTAAGCCTCAGAACTGTTTCTCGGTTTCTGTACACTGGTTAAAAGGCACCTCCACCCCACCCCAGGAGCAAGGGTCTGCATTGAACCAATTGCAAATGTTTGCTCAAGTTCTCCGCCTTTCCCACCTCCCCACCCCTGGCCAAGACCCCTGCCTCGCTGCGCACTGTACCCTCTGTGTTGACTGTAGCCAGTGAGCAGTTAATGTTATTCCTTCCTTTACACAGGATGTCTGTATTAGGACATCTGGGTCAGCAGGTTTCCAGGGCTGTTCCCTGCAGTCCTTTGGGGGGCCATCCTCAAGTTTTGGTGTCCACAACACCCCTAAGACTCAGATTGCTAAGTTCTCATAAGGGAACCACAAAACAGGTATTTCAGGGGACAGGTAGCTATGAAGGTGGCGAAGGTGGCAGAGGTGGCAAGGAGGCCGTAGAGGCCCTGGCCAGTGCGTCACCCCTTCAGTGCTGGGATGGTTGTACCATGATGTCACTGGGCTTATTCGTTATAAAAACTGGTTGTGGCTTGTACTACAACCTCTTCCGTAGCACGCATCCTATAAGTTGAGATAGAGCTGGTGTTGGCAATGGCAGCTGCACAGCCAGCAAGCAGTGACCACGCTCCTACCCAGCTCTGTCCCACAGCTCCTACCTGCCTTTGCCCCTCCGCCCTTGCTCCGGCTTTGTTCTGCTTCAATGCTGACTATGACTCATACTCCTGCTACAGCAGCGTCTCCCCGGCGAAGCGACAATCTCTCCCACTACCACTCAGCCACCCACTCCTCCAGCTTGGGTTCTCCCGTCAGTGCGCAGGTAAGGCTGGCTTTGTGCTGGTTTTGTGCCGCCAGGGAGCCGGGGGCTCGGGGTCACCAGGGAGGAGGCACCTGATGGGACGCTTAGGATGGCTCGTCTATCCTAAGGGTACCTCTTTCGCCAGGGAAGGAGGCTGTCCCCATCAGAACAGCCCTATGTCGGGAGCCTGGTGTTTTGAACTCCCTTGTTCAGAGCCACACTTGTTCAGTGTCTGTTCCAGCCCCCCACTCCTCCTTCCTCACTCCTCTCCACCCTGCTCATTCTGAGCTGCCCTCAATCCTGTGCTCTCTGGTCTCTCTGACATTAGCTGGGGCGAATGTGTCCCAAGCCAGAGACTCCACTCTTAATAAAGTGATCCAATCCACCATTATTTCTTACTTAGACTAGCTCAACTTCCCATATTTCTGTTTTGCTCCATTAGAGTTGACAAGAAAAAAAAATTGAGATGTACTAAATTAAATTACAGCCCAACAATGGGAAGAAGAGACAAGGAATTAATCAGTTAACAGAGCCCAAAACAAACAAACTTCCAGGGAGCTATTTCAACTCATCTAAAAGCCCATCACCAGACTCTAACACATTCTGCTTATGTATGAACTTTCCAGACTGTTGCCCACACCAATCCAGAAGCAACAAATACTTCCTCATGGACTATGTACCTACCTCAGAACTGTCTCCACTTAATCTCCCCACCCCTCTTTATCTACGGCCAATATAAATTCTTTCAAAACAACGTCTTTCTTCCCTCAAACCCGTTGAATAAAAATTCCAGTGGACATGTTTGTCTTTCCATTTAGCCATGCTACTGATGGGTCAGGCTGCATGCCCCAGGACCTAGTTCTTTTTTTCTGGCTAGCATGTGGCTCAATAAACATTTTCAGAAAAGCTTTCAGCCTCAAAAGTTTTTGTTTATCACAGTGTATTCACAAAAAGAGCAGCCGGAGTGATTGTTTTAAAGCATTAAGTTAGATCATGTCACCCTTTGATTTGAAACTTTCCAGAACCTTTCTATCTCACCCAGAGTAAGAGCCACAGTTCTTAAAATGGCCTACCAAGCGCTACCTGATCTGCCTCTTCTTTATTTCCTTGGCCTCATCTTCTTACTTCACTCCTTCCTAATTCTTTTCTAACCACTCTGACCTCCTTCCTGATCCTCAGGCCAGGCATGCTCCCATGTCAGGGTTTTTGCACTTGCTATTCACTCACCTGGAACACTTCAGATAACTGCACTGGTTTGCTGCCTCACTTCTCCAGATCTTCGAAGACTTCCCTAACCACTCCTTTTAGAATTGTAACCACTCTCCTATCCCCAACCCTGGGCACCCTCTTCCCTACTCTGTTTTTTCTCCATAAACCTTTTCACCTCTGACACTATATCTTATCTGTTTGTTGACTTATCCCACAAAAATATAAGCTCCATAAGGACAGTAATCATTATTTTTTTCAGTGGTGATATAGAGCCGAGGACAGTTTTTGCCCATATTAGAAGTTCAATAAACATTTGTCAAGCGAATAAATTTCTAGGGACTTTTTGCTGTTTCAACAAGACAATCATGAACATTTAAAAATAAGATTAAAAAATGATAATAGTCAATGCTGGGAAGAGTATGTGAGATAAGTACTCTCAAACACTGCTGTTTATAACATTTGACTAAATTCCATATTGGGCAATCTATCCTAAAGAGATAATCAGCAATGAAGACAAAGATACCTATTTTTTAGTAGTTGAAAAAAGAAAAACTATTAAATGTTAGAGGAATGGTTAAGTACATGGAAATGTGTCCGTGTGATAAGATATTAAGTAATCATTAAAATAATGTCATCAAGGAACTTTCAACAACATGGAACACATTTATGATATGATATTAAGAAAATGTTGACCACAAGACTATTATAGCATAAGCTCAATTGTAGTAAAAATGTCTAGCAAGCACAAGTCTAGGTGCTTGTTTGAGGGAGTGAGATTTTGGGTGATTTTTTTTTTCTTTAAAAAAATACTTGCCAAATTTTCCACAATGAGCTAACACTGTCATTAATTAGCCTATTTCCCTCATTCTTTTGTTCATATTAGTTGGGAATGTCATACTTCACTGTATTTGAAATGGCCCCTGAACTCACCTTTCAAGGCTTCTTGAATGTATTTCTCTAAGTAGTACTTTCGGAGTTCATCATTTTCCAGAGACTGGTCGTCGATGCCATTGGCTGTGATGTAAACATCCACATTTCCATAGTTCCTCTGGATCCAGCTCAGCACCTTCCGCTCTCCCCAGGGCAGAACCGCCAGGCGGGTGGGGGAACTCAGGCAGGTGATGTCCTGCAGAAACTGAACATCCCTGTCCGCATCGTAGCGGCTGCCATTCTGGCGCGCATGCATCACAAACCTGGTGGTGAAGTGGTTCAGGGCGTAGAAGTCGGCAGCGCCCTTGACCAGCCTCTTTTCCTCCTCGGTGAAGTGAGGCAGCGTGGAGCTCGACAGCCCGTGCCTATTCTTGAAGGCGATGTACTCTCTCATGGCCAATGGGTAGTCTCCGGTCTTGAAGAGGGGTTCTGCGAACCAGGCAATTTCAAACTGGAGAAAGCGCTCGGCCGCCTGCCAGTGTGAGTCAGCGTAGGGGTTGGCAGGTTCCGCCCAGTCTGAGTGCAGAGACAGTGACACGGCCCCGTGCTGCGCTGGCCTATACTGCTGGTCATAGAGATGCCAGGCCAGGGCGTGGGCCATTAACAGGTTGTGTGCTGCCCTGTAAGTGTCGTTACTAGTGCGGTTGTAGATGTCACTCAGTCGATTGGGCTCATTGATGGTGATCCAGAGCTTCACCAGGTCCCCCAGCTCTTGGAAGCACAGCCCGGCATAGTCTTGGAAGGACTTGGCCATAGATGGGTTCAGCCATCCCCCACTCTGTAGTAGCGGCATGGGGAGGCCTAGGTGGGCGTGAGTTGGGTAGTACAACGTGACCATTGTGGAGATGTTGAATTTCTGTCCCTCACTGACCACACACCTGTAGTACCTCAGAGCTTGTCGGTTAACTATGGACAGGTTGCCAGTGGGAAGGATTGAGGGCCAGTCCAGAGCAAACCGGTAGTGGGTAACTTTCATCCTTGCCAACATCTCAAGTTGTCTTTTGATGCTGACAAAATCCGAGCATTGACCTGGCCGTGTTTTCAGCCTTACTCCTTCCACTGGGTGCAACAGTCTGTTGCCTGTCACATTCCACACATACAGATGAGGATCAGTGAACTGTGGGGAGGAAGCCACCAATTCCGGCTGTGAAAAACAAGCATATTCAGGTAAAGCACAACCCGATGGACAGACTCTTAGCATATATCATCTGAGAGGGGGAAGGGCCTGATCATATTTTGCCTCTCACTGACAATAGAGGAAATAAATGATGCAGGAAATAAATGATGCGTATGTCCTTCATAATGACCTGTGTGTTCTAGCTGTTCTGGTGATGACAGAGAAAAGGACTGATTGATTATTCTCCCCTCCGGTCCCAGAAATTTTCCAGGGAAACCAGAAAATGAAAGAAACACACCCAGGGCTTGGCTTTTCAAATAAGCGGCTTTACAGGAAAACACTGAGAAGCTGTTTTCCAGTTTACGTGCCTTAAAAATAGGTCATATCATGGGGTCTCATGTGATTCTATTCAAATGCATCAGGTATGGGCTTGGTAGCCTCAGCTGAGGGGAGTCATGAAAGACGGACTTCAAACACTGCCATAAATTGAAGGCAAAGTTAAAATTCCAGCTGTAGAGGATTTCACTGAGATCAGCACTTGGGGTTAGAGAAGGCTGATTGACCCCAGCCACAGTTCCTAAAAGAAGCCAGTGAAATGGGATAGGGAATGAATTTGCTGAATGCAACTCTCTAACACTTTCTATTTGAAAAGTCCAAGTGCTATCACATGTACATCATTATGTTCTTCTCCATCCATGTGTCTATGAGGACATAGCATTTAATCATCTAACAGGAGAATACTGAACGCCCTCTTTATGTAAGGTACTTGGCTTATGAGCAAAAAGGACAGAAAAGTACCCCTCAGAAACTCCCAAGCTGACTCTTGGATCTAATGATGTCTCATCCCCTGCCTCTCCACCAATGAGTCAGCCCTGGACTCCTGTTATAGTTCTGCCCCTTTAAAACAGGCTTGGCAACTCTACATAGTGACGAGCAATCGCACCCACCTAACAGGTGTGCTGTGAGGAGTCAATGACTGGCAAAGTGCTCTGTCAACTCTAAAGTACTTTACAAACATAAGGTAGACATGATTTGGATTTAATTTTTCCCTGGTTGCAATAATTGCCTGCTGGGCCCATGTGTTTAAATTAGAAGAGTTTAAGAAAAACATTTCTAAATTCAAGGTTAATAAGAGAAAGTAAAAGTTTTAAAAATGCTTTAAGTACTTGTTTTAAAATATTTTTTCTTCCCCTGGCCGAAGTTAAGTGCACCTAGAAAAATGATAATTAACCTTTGGTAAATATTTTCCCTCTAATTTTCTCATGTGTCATCTTTCATAGTCTAATTACAAAGCCATATCAGTGCTTGCTTGCCATCTGTCAACCAGTTATCTAGAACATTAAACTGAGAGAACACTGATCAGGTGATCTTGAAGTTAAATCTGTATATAATTATTTGAGTAAAATCTTCCTAGCCTGTATGGCCAGTTTCAGTGTCTTGAAACATCAGAGGATCACGGTACTAGAGTGTTTACAAAAGCCAATCTGCCATAAGGTAAGGCAGGATCAAATGAAAATCTGTCTGTCTTTTAAAAAGCTCCAGAAAGCATTAGTCTTAGCAAGTGGGTATAATCTGCTAAGAGATCTAGTTAAAAATGATGCACCCTAATCTCAACCCTAGCTCCCAGAGCTTGGTTCTAAAATTCTATTCTACACTAAGAGGATCCTGGGCTCCTTGGAGAAATGGCTTTTTCTGTCTGGGACAAGAAAAGAATGAGGTGATGTGGCACATCTTGTGCCAGAAAAATTAGGAGGTGCTTGAAAACTGAAAGGGAAATATAAAAAAGACACAGGAACAGCTTGAAGAAGTTCCATTGGCCAAATTTGAGATAATTTGAGCATCAAAAGTTCTAATGAAGTAATGAAAACAGTGAGTTATAACACATTGAACTTATAAGAAACCACCTTAGCGGGGTGTTCACATTGTAAGGTATAAAAATGTCAAATCACTATATGGTACAACTGAAACTAATATAACCATTATAATATTGTATACCAACTACACTTAAATAACAAAAAATGAAACCACTTAGTAAGCGTAGAAGAAATATTTTAATTAGAAATTCGCCATTTTGCAATCTACAAAGTAATAATTCAGGCAAGATTCATGAATCAATGTTAAGAATTGGGTGAAATGTTGGCGAACAGGATATTTATATGATCCTAAAGTATCACCATCAGATTACTTCATTACAAATAGAAAAGGTAACTTAAAATTAAGAGATCTGGCAAATGCCACCTTAACCAAGAAATCTAGTGACTACTACTTTAACATCTTCAGTATTGAAATAAACTGATATGTGCCTTCTGATGTGATGTATTGGGAAATATATATCATCATTTATGTAATATTATTTCCAGAAATAGTTGACTGAATCTGATTAAGAAACAATCAGAAAAATCTATGAAGTATTCTATAAGCAACTGTTCTGGACTCTTCAAAAATGTCAGTACCATGAAGTTGGGAAATTGTTCTGAATTAAAGGGGGCTAAAGATACATGAAAGCCCATGTGTGATTCTTGTGATCAAATTAAAAAAAATTTATATATAAAGGAAATTTTTGGAACATTTATGAAAGTTTGAATACAAGTTTTATGTTAGATGATATTAAATCAATACTAAATTTCATGGGTTTGACATTATAATGAGATAAGAGAATGTCCTTATTCTTAGGAGACACACTGAAATATTTTGGGGTGAAGTGTAATGATGTCTGCAACCTTTCAATGGATCATAAAAGAGAGACAGATTAAGCAAATGTGGCAATATGTTAACAACTGGTCACAACTTGGTGAGGGGAATATGGGTGGTTGTTTATTGTACTGGTTTGAAGTTTATCAAAATGTTGGAGGAGAAAAGAATGCTAAGAGGCTGGGGGAATATAAGATGTATGGGTAGGCACAGTAATATTTTTAAAGTGTTATTTTCATTTTGTCAGTCTTCCTATAGAGGACATCTAGGTAGTGCATACACAGCATCTATTCATACATCCTTTGGCTGATTTTTCAAAAAAGCATCTTAATTTTTCTTGGCAAACCATCCATCCTCACTCTTGGTCAAAGTTCAAGGAAAGCTGACTCCTTGCTGTGCTGTAAGTATGAGCATGAAACTCAGGCCTGGTCAATTACAGAATTACTTTCCCTTGATCCAAGTGATCAGCTCTTGCACCTAAGAGTAGGAGTAGGGTCCTCAGAATGGGGCAGACATTCATATCATCAGTCAATGGGGAACAGATGTGGGTCTTCAGATGAAGCAGGAACTTGCAGGCTGGGGCACATACATGCAGGGACTCTTGTCTCTCTTGGGATCTCTATTTGCTGGGCCTGGAATTTTGGAAAATATAAACCCACTTGAAGTGGTAGGGAAAAGATGGCCGCCCGCCTATGCCACGTGGAGGAGGAGTTAGGAACCGGTAAGTAGGTGGCTCCATAGGGGACACAAACAGAAGGTGAGTCACTATGTTAATATTACTCTCTGTATCTTTTCCCCTTTTATCACCTGTGAGACTTTACTAAAATCTTGTTTAAATATTGTGCAGAGGTTGAGATTCATAACCTCTGAACTTTGCTCACTCATGGTTTGAGCCCTTTTGTCTGGTCCCATCCTTTGTACATTTTGTTGTCTTTCCACAAGCTTCTCAAATACAGGAATAGTGTAGTACTATGAGGTCTTATAGCAAAGTGGTTAGGAAAAGACAGATATATAACCTCCCTAAACATCAGTTTCCTAGCCTGTAAAATGAGGGGTTTAAGATAAGGTAGAGAGAATGTGCATACACATAGGAGTTAAATGTTTGGCACAAAATAAGGGCTTAAAAATAGTTATTATTTTGGAAAGAGCACTTCTGGGGGCTTGAGGGTTGCCTGTTACAGTTCTGCCACTATTAGTATTACCTTGGGCAAGTCATTTAGGTCTCAATTATTAATTGACGCATCATACTTTCCTCATCTGTGAAATGAGTTTTGGAATAGGGCGTCCCTAAGATCTCATCTGGCTCTAAAAGTTTACCTTATTCATTCACTATGCATTGATCACCTGTCATGTGCCTGACACTGCTCTTGTAAGGGATATAGCAGGCAGCAAAGCCTCTAACATCTCCACCTTTGTGCTGAGAAAGTTTGCATTCTAGTGCGGAAGACAAGTGATAAATAAGAAAAATGTGCAAAGTGGTTACCAGGGGCTGAGAGGTGGAGGAAATGGCGAGATATTGGTCAAAGGGTATAAACTTCCTAGGCATCTAATGTACAGCAAGGTGACTATAGTTAATAATACCGTATTATATACTTGAAAGTTGCTAAGAGAGTAGATCTTAAGAATTATCACCACAAAAAAGAAATGGGAATTATGTGATGGTATGGAATGGTAGCCTATGGTGGTAATCATTTTGTGATATATAATGTATGAAATCAACCCATTGTATGCGTTACACTTACACAATGTTGTATGTCAATTATATCTCAATAAATATAACCTGGAGAAAAAGAAATGTTTAAAGGATGTAGTATGTTAGATAGTGATGAATGCTATATAGACAAATAAAGCAGGAAAGTGAAATGAGAGGTTATAATGATGGGGTTATAATTTTTTGGAGTGGAGAGAAGCCTTTTTGATAATGTGACATTTGTAAATATCTGAAGAAGGTGAGGAATGAATGGGAGCCCCCCCGGGATATAGAGACCTCATAAGGATATCAAATAAAAGGAACCATTTAAATAAAAGGCCACTAGGCCACTAATGATTTGATTTTGGCAATACAAAAATCTACATTTTTTTCCTTGTAATTTCAACACTAGTAATAAGTGCCTCTTACAAAAATGACTGTAATTGCCTCTAGTCTATGTTCCTTGACAGCAACCTCTTCACCTCCATCACCAAGTTCTCCATCATGAAAGGCTCTCAGTAAATATTCTTCTCTTCCTCTTCCTTCCTCTTACCCCAGCTTCCCTTCATAACCGCCAAGTAATCATGGTATTTGATATTGTCTGACAGCTATCTCTTAGCTGCATTGAGTGAATGAAATAAAATATTGCGTACTATTTGCCCCACTTTATAGTTAATTCATAAGTAGCCACTTACCTTAAGGACAGACTCAGTGACACCCCAGGAGAAATCGCAGGGAAACTGACCCTGCACATCTGGTGTGGACTCTTTTAAAGTAAAACCATTTTCTTGTATGATCTGTTTATAGTAATGTGCTGAAGACTTGGGCTTTCTTTCTTTTTGCTTACTATTAAAGTCCACATAAAATAATCCTCGGCGAGTGGTATAAGCATCCTGCCATTCAAAGCCATCCAGGAGAGACCAGACAGTGTAACCAAACACTCGTATTTCATCAAACCTTATTGCTGCACAGAGGGGAAAAAAGCAGAGATGTTTGGAGGCCTAAACATGTTGGTTCATGTTTATGACTTCACTAACAACATGCCAGGGACAGCATATTGTGAAACCATCTTTTTCACTGATTTGTAGGCCCATTACATCAAATAGAAAATTTATGTTTATACTTAAAAAGTGGCAGTTATTTTCATCCAGAATGGTCCTCCCCTAACAAGTGAATGACACAGTTAAAGGATCAAACTGAAAATATCCCTGAGATTTAGTATTTAAATATATGTCAGAGGCATGGTAATTTCCAGAACTCTTTGAGACCAGTGTCTATGATCATGACTAAGGGTTTCTCATTTCAAGCATGAGTTGGTTCCCGCTTGTGGACAAACTATCTTCTATGAAACTATCCTTCAGGGACTGAAAAATCAGCTTTGAGAATGAACACAAATGCATATAAATGTAAGGAAGAGAAAGAAGCATAGTGATGTAAGAGAACAAGAACTCACTGAGCTGAGGGGCAGAAGGTGGGAGAATGCTACTGGGCAAGCTTCTTGACTTTGGTTTCCTCATTTGTAAACAGAAAAAATTGGAAAAGATGATCTCTAAGGACCTTTCTGGCTTTAAAACTCTGATTCAATAACTTTTAAGAATTGGGTAAAAATGAAATAAGAAAATTGACAGCAGCAATAAAAGCAACAAATACCCAAGTCAATCACAAACCATTTTTCTTTTCTAAAAGCTTCATTTCTCTCATAGAAATGCCTCGCTTATGCAATTTTGGGATTTTATCACTGACATTCTTTTCCTAAAAGATAGAAAATCCATGCCAAGAGATTTCTGTGAGATAACTACGTTTTAACAGGTCTTGGTTTTAGTCCCTTTGGTTTTATAGGATGCTGAGGAGAGGTGGAATGGTAACACCTGAGAAATCACATCTTTTCTGCCTGAGTGAATGAAATTTAGCACAGGTCTCCTGCTCTGGAGGCCCCCATGTGCCCTGTGGCTGGGCGTGGCTCTGTTCTATGCCACTCCTTCCTGAAGGTTAGGCAGCAGGGTCTTGCCCTCCCTGAGTGCCCTCCCTGAACACTCTCTCCTGCAGAACCCGAGATTTTTCTCCAGGTTGTGACTTTTAAGGAAAGCTACAGTTTTAGAAAGATCCACCAAGAATTTCTTTGTATTTGAGTGAATGGAGTCTAACTCTGTAGACAGAACCATTATAATTTGAGCTTGTCCTCTGCTCCATTGTTTTAATCAGCCACCTATAGATGTCACTACTTGAGTAATGGAAGAAGAATGAAGGCTATAAGTAGGGGTCAGAAAAATATCCAGGAGCAATAGGAATTACTCAGCTTTGCCATTCATGGCTCATTCTTTGTTTTCAGACTTTTTTTTTTTTTTTATCATTTAGTCACGTAATAAGGTGAAAAGAACACAATTTCAGGAAAAGCTTTCAGAATCTTAGACTAAAGTACTACTGTTATAAAACTTTGGACATATCTCTTTTTAAAAGAATGAGACAACATTTTGTTGCCAATTAAGGATGTATCTACAGTCTAAAATTATTTTTCTTTCAGTCTACTAAAAAAGGACATGAGACTAACATTAAAAAATTCTCTCAACCTTGGACAATACCAAAGCCCAAAAACAACAACAAAAATCATATATTTGAAGGTGATTTAAAATATATTATAGCATATTTAATTGATTTAATTTTTAAAATTGAGCTAATATACAACCAACCTTGAAGAACCTGGTTGAGAAAATTCTTCATCATGTAGATGGCTGTGGTATCTTCTGTTTTCACATGACTATCTGTGAACCAGCCATTCTCAGTAATCAAGATTTGGGGGTTGCCATATTCCAGTTTAATCCAGTTCAGCACTTCTCTTAAATTGAGTGACACATTTTGTCCCATTTTAGCCATGGTGTTCTGGGGCTTGAAATTATTGGGTCCAAAGGAAAAAGCAAAGAAGTCAGCTGTGCCCCTCACCTCATTCTTCTCTGCTTCAGAGAAAAGGGGCAGAACAGAGAGCAACCTCTTTTTCATCACCTCTGGATAGTCACCATCCCCATGGATAGGATTTGCAAACCACCCTAGCACAGAAACCATGGACTGTTGGCACTTGAGTATATCCATCATGTTTTCTGATCTGTTTGGTTCAATCCAATGGGATCCCAACGTGATCGATAACCAACCCTTCTGACGTGGGCGGAAATTTCTGTTGTAGTTATGCCAAACTTTTGAATGAGCCTAAGAAGAAGAAAATATTATTAATCTTTATTGTCCTTACAAGGGTTGTGCCTTGGCTAGTAGAAGGTCTTTTCGTGAACAAATTAATGAAACATAGGGTGATGCAGGGGGGAAAAGCTGCCAGGGAGCCCTAATGACCTCAAAGTTGGCTCTTTGTCCACTTTCCTTGTGCTTCCAAAGCTTCTCCTACAGGATTGCTGAGGAGCAGACCTAGAGCCCTAGTCCATGTTCCATCTTACTTCTCTTTTCCCTGGCTCTCTTCTTGGGGCCAGGTGTAGGTGAGATACTATGTAGATTATAGGGTTTCTTCGTCTGGATAAAAAGACACGGAGCAGCATTAAGGAAAAAATAGGAAATGGCTAAGCACTCTGAACACACACACACACACACACACACACACACACACACACTCAGAGACCAGTTATCTTTTACTGTTCTATAGAATCTCCTTTTGGACCTAATTTAGAGTACAGGATAATGCAATCTCTAAATTCTGTAAATGAATACTACTAATAATAGAACCTACCTTGTAGGCTTGGTGTGAGAACTGAATAAATTCATGTATGTAAGAGGCTTTAGAACAGTCGCTGGTACAGAGTAATCTCTATAAAAACTTTAGCTATTATTACAATTATTATAAAAGGGTGACAGGCATTGCACAAAGCAAAAAACCAATGGAAAGAGTGTGAGCCTTGAGCTCAGCACATTTGGGCTTGAAGTTCAGGTACTTACTGTGTGGCCTTAGATAAGTTACTTAATCTTTCTGAAATCGCTTAGTATCTTCAACTATAAAAATGAAGTTAAAAATAATGATACCCCTTGTAAAGTTGTCGGATGTAGAGCTAATGTATATATTAAATATATAGTACAGAATAGAGCATCTAGGAGTTACTGCCTAAAGATAGATGTCATTATTATTGACCCTCCCTGAGTTTACATTTCTGGTTGAGTTCTTATAACAGAGCTTCATGATTGGCATCCAGCCTTTTTAATAGGTAACTCAATGCCTATCTTGGCTGTCCTGAGGTTGAAATAAGTGGCAGAGGAACTTGCCCTCAGGAGCCAAGAATCTTATTGGGAAAATAAGACTGAAAAGTGTGAAAGAGAAATATATAAATGACATAAAATAAGGCATTAAATAGAAAAATAATTAAAAGCCAAAGGCATGGTTCCATAAAGAGCCATAAGCTATATCAGAGGGAGGAGCAAACATTAAGGACTCCAGTTAAGGACTCTAGGCCTATTAAATGCCCAAGCCCACTCCTCTGTCCTGGCCAGTCATAAAATCATCCTTTATCTGTGTCCATTTCTCTTTCCTTCAGTATTTGACTTGCTCGCCTCTTCCCAGGCCTCTCAATTTCTCCTCTATTTGGCTGTTTCTAAAACAAGTGCACAAACCCTTACTTTTAACCCACAAAGTCTGCTTTCAGCTTTGTTTCTTAACTTTCCTTTTGCTCATTAGAGATGTCTTATATTGGGTTGAATTATCTGTTTTTTAATCATTTTTTTTATTTTTCAATTACAGTTGACATATAGTCAAATTATCTGAAAGTGCCTTTTTATAGGTCAAGAACAATCAAATATACGCAATAGGTCAAGCCTAAAAGGCCTTGTGGACATTAAAAATGTTCCATAAATCCTGTTAGGGTTGGGGAAGATAGGGATTAATGTAAGGGGTAAGGATAGAAAAACTGATGCCTCCTTGCTTTATGCAAGAAGAGCTAATTTAAATCATTCCCTGAAAGATTTTTCTGAAATAGATGCCTTGAATTTATCACCTCTGTCTACCCGATCTTACTTGGTTTTCATTGGAAGATCCTGGAACCATTTAGCACCCAAATGTTCCCAAGGACCCCTAAGAATTCTCTCCTCTCAGAGAAGTTTTTCAGGCTGTAGCCTTCTCCCTTGCCTCCTGAAGTTGCAGCTTATGGAAAGAATCAAAGGGGAGCTGGGGACAGACTCCACCTCAAGTGGTCTCAGCTGCTCTCTCTGGGATTTTCTGGGCCTGGAATCACAATGTAAAGTATTGAGAATTGCCTTTTTTTTTTTTTCCTGATTTGAAACGAAAGCAGTCATGAATTCGTACTAGAATTCAAAGGAGGCATTCTTTGCTTTATTCTAATCAGTCACTTAATCCCTTGGTAACCTCAGTGCTTTCATCCACAAAAGCCTCAGTGATCAGTGCATCTCTCTAGGGCCCTTGTGCACCACTGATGTGTAAACTGTAGAGCTCTGAACACATGTAAGATTCTGAGCCAGAAACTAGCTGCTTTGCAAACATGATGCCATCAGATAGTAAAGGGATAGTGAGAGAGAATCAGTTTAAATTTATTAAACCAATTCTAATAGCAATGAGCCAGACCTAATAGGAAAAAGAAAGGGAGGGAGAGTTTCTTTGAAATAGATGTTCTACTGCATATTTCAGCGATTATATGAAAGCTGTGATAAAATCTTGGTTGCATCAGTGTTTTAATGAGAAATTGAACAGCTTAGAAGACAACAGACATGTACCTTTGTAATATCTTTCTAAGCAAGTATGTATATGTGTGTTATATATATATGAATGTTATTATGCTTCAAGGTGACCTTCATGTTCGGTAGTGTCTCTTTCACCTTTGCCGCTATTTGCAGAGGCTATCAAAGTATCTAGGGTTATCTTTTCTCTGGGCTAAAGACAGCCTCTTCATTCTCATGTAGAGAATGTGGGGGAGTTCTTTGTGCTGTTTATAGTTATAACTTGATCTCATTTGTCAAGTAATAAGATAAAAAATATTGCTCAGAGATTGTGAATTTGACATAAATCTTGATGAAACAGGAGTATCTACATATGTCCCTTGTTCTGATGCTCATAAAAGAGGTCTGTTGGGAAAACTAAAATAGTATTTGTAGGGGAGTGCAACCTGGGCCCTGCAACCTTGCACAATAGTCATTCTGTGATTTTCCAAGGTTACCCTCTATCTATACAAGGCCATCTACCTTTGGAATGATTGATTTAAGGGAGCTTCAACCTTTGGTCTTTAGATTCAGCAGCTTAAAGGGGAAGTCAGCAGCTTTTTCTTTTTGAGCCAGCTATCAGGGGCTTCATGTCATTGAGAGACAGCTGCTAGTCTAATGTAGTCTTTGATGCCCCTGGATATCCAGCCCTAGATAAGTTCTGTGGATGATAGGAAGCAAATAAGATAGCTGGCAAACTTTAGGAACAAAGATGAAGAAGGGGTTAGAGGTCAGGAAGACATAGCCGGACACTGGTGGAAGCGGGTACTGTTGAAGGCATGGGTTTAAGACAGATGAGCAAACTTAGCATATTATATGTGTCTGTATTTAAGGAACCCACAATTATTTGTCAAATCTGTGCATGATTTTAGTCACATTTTGGCTGAAATAGTTTCATGTAAAAGAAAATTTACTTTAAAACTCCGTAACACAGCAAACTTTTCATATTTCTGTGTTCCCTTCCAGCTTTTCCAAATATATTTCTCAGCTCAAATTACTTTGAACATTTTGCATATTGTTTTAGTCTTCCTTATTCTCTTAACAGTATAATAATTCACCAATTTGATGAAATATGATTTACTTAGTCATCTCTTTTTTTGATAGAAATTAGCTCTTCCTTCCTTCCTTCCTTCCTTCCTTCTTCCTTTTCTTCCTTCCTTCCTTCCTTTCCTTCCTTCCTTCCTTCCTTCCTTTTCCTTTCTTCTTCCTTCCTTCCTTCCTTCCTTCCTTCTTTCCTCTCTTCCTTTCCCTTTTCCTGTCATAAATAATGATGTAATAACTAACTTTGGGCATATAACTTTTAATTTATTTGATTTATTTCCTTTTGTTAATTCCAGAAATGACTATCTAAGGATTTTTAAAGTTATTTTACATATTGCTTTCCAGTACATTTTGTCCTTTGGTGTTCTTGACAATCTGCTTTGATACACTGATGGCTCTTTTTAGGTCATCAAGAATGATATTAAGGTGCTACTCACCTACATGGTACCATAGGAGACAGACCTGGATCTTGAAAGCAGGACACCTAACCTCTAGTACTGGCCCTGCTACTAATTAGCTTTATGGTCTTGGATAAATCATGTCCCTCTCAGCAGCCTCAGTTCCCTCTTTCATCATACTAAGCTAAAAACAAACAGTCTAGAGTATTGTGGTGAGGATGAAATGAGGTAATATACGTGAAGACCCTATGAAAACTACACAAATGTAAATTTGAAGTACTTTGAAAGAGCAAGCTGAAAATAATTTAACTTGGTATGGAAAACAACAGTGGGAAATCTGTGTGGGCATGAAGAGTGTTCTGCAGATAGTTCTCCCTTACCTCTTGAATTTCATGGCTAACATGTTTGTTCACTTATTTTTTTTTTTACAGATGATTGAGTTTTATTCATTGTCCATTTGGACTGGGGTTCATTTCAGTTTGATTCATTTTTTCATCTACTTGGCACTTCTTTATATTTGTGTTATTTTCTACTAATTACAATTGCTGCTTTCCCAGATTATTTAACATTCATTCATTCCACAAATATTTATTGGGTGCTTAAGGTATTTGAACTTAACTGTTTATTGCTAAAAAATGTGACTATTATTTCCTTAAAAGGTATTATGTGACTGTTATTTTCTTAAGTTTTTTGGATAATACTGAAACACTCTTGGAAACTGTATCTTACCCTCATTATTCTTAAGAGAGAATTTAAATATTAACATAGTTACACCTTTCACAAAGCAAATATTTACCCATCCTATTTTTAATGGTTCAAATTCATGTTTAAATAACTCAGTAATAATCATATTAAAATTCATTTTAATGAATTTTTCTCCTACTTACTTTTCAATTATTATATTTTCAAATAATTTTAATAACTTGTTGATTGTTTTCAGTTTGTGTAGTTTTAGGATTTCCCCATAGGAATCACATAAAAATTAAACTCTAACGTATTGTTCCTTCAAAAAACTGGTCCAATTATTATTATAGATTCTAATTTCCAATAATATTACTGAATTAAATGAATGCCTGAGCCAGAGTCTAAACCTGGCAACACAAAGGGAAAAAGGTCTAGTATAAAGTTCATAATTAATTAAATGAAGCATCTCAGATATAGAAGGGAACTTAGAAGAAATCAAAATTAGTTAATTGGTGCTTTACTAAAGTTCAAGTTCCTTGACCAGGGAGAACATCTGCATGCTAATTTTGCAGACGGTGGAATAATATTTTAAGCTGTTATTACTAAATTAGTAATAATGATCCTGTTAGTATTTTTTTATGCAAAATGACCATATCTCAGAATATAATTGAAACTAAAATAGTCTGGATTGGTGACTTTGAAGCCCTTCCTTAGGATTTAGGAATGTGAGTCAAAGGTAGTCAATATAGAAACCACTCTAGAAATTACAAATAATGTAATTATTACAATAGCATAAATAAGACCTACCATTATAGGGCCTACAACAAAGGCAGATTTACCAAGACCCTAAGGAAGCTAAAGCTTCAGGGCCCCTACCGGCATGGGTCCCTATAAAATGTTCTAGGTGGGTTGGGAGCCAGGTTGTGATTGGAAGCATTTCTAGGTAAATGTTTCTGATAAATTCCCTAGAGACCTCAGAAAAAAAGGGATCTGAATCTCCAAGACTACAATAATTTGTTATATTTTTTCTCATTCCAAATATATATTCACTGTTGTATGAACTTTGTGTTTATAATTTTACATATATATTTTTTTTTTTGAAGAGTGCCCCCAGATTATGTCTCAGGCTCATGCAACATAAATCCATTCCTGGCCAATGAGCTTCTTGAGTGCAGGGACTATATTTTGTTCATAGTTGTACATACAGATGTTCAGGGGAAAAGCCTGGCATAGGTTCCTTGTTGAATGAATGCCCACTAAAAGTCAGCTAGGTTGTTGGTCACCTGACATTTATTTTTGATAATACAGTCTCTGCAAGGTGAGTTTTATTTTTTCCATTTTAGAGAAGAAACTGAAGTTGCAGAGGCTGAATAGTGGTAGAGCTAGGATTTGAATCCAGGTTTCCCTGATCACTTTATTAAACCATCCTGCTTTCTGTATGTTCTACTAGTTCTAAATTTTGAAGCTGTTGGGGGAAGGCCATGAGACATGAACCATAACATACTGTTTTAACATTATATTTTCTTTCTGCTGTACTTCGTTATTAAAAAAAATTCTAGAATGAGGGTACCACTCTTACATGCTATGTATCTGGGATTCAGGATCACCTAGAAAGATCCTGGAAGACCTGCCAGCAAATATGGTATATTCGAAAAACCATGTAGTTGTCCAAATGCCTAGCATGGCATGTAACATTTATGTGTAATTCCTTGTGCCTCTTTCCTAGAACCAGCAATATTGTCATTGGATACTGTCCTCACTGGTATGAGAGGCTAAATAAATGCCTTATTTCTACACTTGGCTGTCTTGACTGAGGATGTGATCTTTACACCATTGTCAGTGTTAGACTGAGAGGGCAGGGATGCCATACTTTCACAGTGTTTAACACAGCACCACCTTCGAACAAATCACAATTAAATGGTTTTTAAAGATGAGTAACTTTTATGATAAAATATAACAGAATAGCGATTAAAGAACCATAGGAAGTTAATACAATAAGTAGTAATAGGAACTAAAAATCTTACTGACAAAAATAAAAATCTAGTGTCAAATGTGCCAGGCACTGTTCTAAGTGCTTTCCATGTACTATCTCATATAATCCTCATTTAAATTTCTTGAGGTAGGTACTGTTATCATTGCCATTTTAGAGGAGAGGAAACCAAAGGATAGAGAGTAACTTGTCTAGTTTCATGAGCTAAGTCAAGCCCAGGCTGTACTGCTCCAAATTCTGTGCTCTTGCCTGCTAATTTAAGGATGGACCTTAAAGGTCATTTGGTTCAATTAAAAATTTTTTTTCTGTTATAGATAAAGAAGCTGAAGCCCCCAAAATAAATAGCCTGCCTGAAGTTCCAGTTAGTGGCAAAGCTAGAATGTAGAACTAAGTATTTCAGCCTTCTAGTTCACTGTCATTGTATCTTTGAAACAGACTTTTACGTTTTAGACCCAAATATGATTGAACAAGCTATGAGAAAGCAAGGGCTATTTAACAGCTATGGCACAGAAGCAAGGGCCAGTTGACTAAGAAAGCTGTACGACAATGTTTGGGTGCTAGGAACACACTAAAGAAAGCAGTCTGAAAGTTATAATTTGATTATGCTTTTATCCCACCTCACCCATGGGAGCATCGCCTCAGTACCCAATCACACAGAGAATTAATCTGTATTACCTTTTGTGCTGTTTAACTTTTTTCCTTACAGAAACTATATACAACATCGAAAGCAAGTTTAGAATAAATCATTTTTATTTATCTAAGTTTCCTTCAACCCACAGCTATTATTTTATTATTTTTTTTCATTCTTCATTCATTTACATTGATTGTTTCCTTAAATTCAAGTCTATAAAACACTTATTTAACAAATAAAAGGCACTATGGTAGTCATTTCAAAAAAAGAGTAACATGATAGCTTCTGCCTTAAGATGACCTATGACCTCAGGAGAGAGAAGTACAAAAAAAAATAGAATAAAATCAGCATAATTTTATGTTTCAATTAATCCAAATGATAACCATAACAATGTGACAATATGATTCAAATTAAGAAAATTTTTTGACTATGTGTCTATATATACATACACAAATATTTGGGCATTGAACAAGCTGCTAGCAGTCATTACTTCTGGGGTATGAAGTTAGGGAGTAAGGAAAAAGAAGACTTTGTTTTTAACTTTATTTCATTATGTATTGTTTGAATGTTTTGCAGTAAAAATGCATTATTTTTGTAATTTAAAAAAGTCAAGAGAATTGGTTAAAACAGATAGTTTTTGTCAGTGAATTTAATTGCTGCATGCTATCATTCTTCAGTTTCTCCAAAGTTCCAAAAATCTCAAAGGAAAAAAAGGAAGCAAAAAGTTGTTACTCTGGATTATATATTAATGTTTTTTTTTACTCCATAACAATATGTAGATATTTAAAGGTAAAAGAAGGAAACATACAATGCTTATGCAGTTAACATGAAAGAAGAACTGTTAACAAAAAAACCCAGCCCTTTTTTTTAAGACTCAGTCACATAATCTCTGGTCAAGATACAACTCTATGAAGAACCAACCAATGGACTCCCCCAAATACTAAAAGATCCTGGGTTTCATCAACCTCAAGGCACCCCTATACCTCAAATTTTCAAGTAGCACTACTAGATCACCCAAGAAGCACTTTAATTACTTTTGTGATTCACTCTTACTGGTCAATAAGTTAAAAGCTAATCTATTCACAGCATCTTTACTACTTTTCAGCATTAGAATTATTATTAATGTTCATTAGTTTTAATTATACTTTTTTCTTTTAACATAGACTATTTTCTAATGTTGAGTTTTGTCAGTAAGATTTTTATATGCAATTAAATGATTTATTTTATACTATAAACTAATATAAAGTTTCTCTCAGTTCATAGGTTCATCATGTCTAGTATTGTTTCCATTATTCAATATTTTCCGATCTCCAGTTGGGCCTAATTTTCCATGTATGAGAGTGTTCATATCAAATCAAGCTGTTTAAACATGATCACAATGTTATTCTCTGAGCGTTTATAATTACATTTATTTAAACTCTTGTTAATCATTCACTGAAGTGTAACTTTTTCTACTTAATGATTAGAAAAAGTAAATATTGCTCTCTTGAAGGTTTTAGGTACCAGTTGTTGTCTACAAATAGTTTTTTTCATGACTCTTTTATCCAACAATGGTATTCTGGTTATAGAAACTATCTTTGGCGATTCTTATCTGCAAGTAGTTTTCATCTTTTATTCAAATGTGATAAGAAACATCTGTAAGAATGCTAGTTTTAACTTGTTTGATCATTATTTCCTATATTTTTTAGCGGCATCTTAGGTCCTTTTGGAGATGGGTTGGGATTATAACATAGGTACTATGCAGTAATTAAATGAACAATTGTGTTAACATTTTACATAGTATTGCCAATGGCACTCATATGTAATTTAACATCACTTTAATGGAACACTAAAGTTTGAGCAAATAAAAATTAAAATCATAGGAAGAAATGAAAACCCTCATGGTTAATGTGTGAGTCAGGGATAAGTTGTTCATTGATTTCTCTGTGGACAAATAAAACATGTAGATAGATTGTTTTGGTATTTAAATGGGCAAAGTGAAGTCAAATATCTGTTGAGTCAGTATCAACGCAAGTGGCTGCCATGGGTATCAAGCTGTAAATTCTTCTTTTTCATTGAAGCTAGGTAGCTAATTCATGTCATCAAATCTTGCTAGCTTGAATTTAAACAGATGACATTTGAATTTTGGCTCTGATACTTATTATGGAGTAAAAGACCCACTTATACACCTGTATAACCTCAGGCAAATTTCTCTGGGCTTCAGTTTTCATCAACTGTAAATGACTATAAAAATACTTACCTGGCAGGTTTATGTGAGAATTGAGATAATATATGAAAAGCACTTAATACACAGTTTCTGACACTACTGTCAGTATGCAATAAAATATTTTATAATAATAATAATTAAGAATAATATTATAGAATGTCAAAGTTATCTGTAATAATTATATCAATCCTCCACTTTCAGAATTAAGACCTATATTAGTTCTTTCTTCTCTCTATTTCTTTTTTTCCTTTTCTTTTTTTGTGTGTGAGTGGGAGGGGAAGGTGGTGAAAGGTAACAAATAACAAGTTTTTTGTTTGTTTGTTAACCTTCTTTTTTTTCTGTCCTTGACAAAAAAGCTTGGGCTAGATTTTTAGCTACCAGATTTAGCAAAAATATGGTATGTTATTAACTTGCAACCCAACTTTAACAAGGGAGTTTATAAAAATTCCTTTAGTTTATGGAAAAAACCATTTTAGATGATTTTTGAAGATTTTGCTTCTATCTAACCAAGACAAATTAAAAAAGACTTCTGCTAGTGTTTCCATTTCAAAATATTATACTTAGTCTTTAAGACATTGGTGAGAGGGTGGGCAGAAGAGGTTTAAAAATGACATTTAATTTATAAAAATGTGCCTGTGAAACACTGCAGCCTTCTTGTTCAAGAAAGCAGTTGCAGCAGTCTGTTGGCAAAGAAGTCTTAGCTATTAATTATGTAAATGGTGGCTTTTTTTCACAGCTGTTTTTGCAATTCTTGCACTAAATTTTGGTTAAGAATTTTGACAGAGCCTTTAAGAAGTGTATTATATAGAGGTGATTGTTTTATTTTCTTTTATTTAAAAATATAAAATACTCTATCTTCTATTTTATTTTTTACTTTTAATAGTAGAAATTGTCATAATACACAAAAATCTAAGGAATAAAATAGTGAACCCTCATGAACACATCACTCAGCTTTAAGAGTCATCGACATTCTGCAGCTTGTTTCAAGATGGGGTTTTTAAATGTAAAATATTTCATAGAAATGGGCATACATAATTGAGTTGCACATCCTGAAAAGACTATATGTTTCTGTTGGATTATATGTTGAGATATGTGTGTGTCTGAAATCCACTTCTATTCAACTGAAAATTTAAATCCTTTCTGGAACAAGGCAGATCTTCTTTAAATAGAAAATAATCAGTTGAGTTATTTATGAATATCTAACACATATCTGCCCTCGTTTTAGCTTCTCTGAGGGAAAGATGCCAAGAAATGCTAAGATAAAGTTTCTCGAAGAGGTGGAAACATAGAAAAGAAATAAATATCCCAGGCTCAGGAACAAGTTGGTAAGCCCTTGACCTAGATCAGTGTTTCCCAATATTTCTTGTCCTGTAAGCCTCTTTCACGGTATTAAGCAATCTTTTGAATCCCTGAAGAATTTTTAAAATCCTTTCATCATTTGTGTGTACTATACAAAAAGTGTTGACATATATTTATTTATATGTCTAATTAAAGATTAAATTTATTTAAAATATTCAGAAAACAAATTATGAATATTTAAAATACTCATACGAACATAAATATTGGCATTTTCCCATTTAAGAAACACTATTGTATTATTTAAATTATTTTAATTACACATGAAAAAGCATTTTATGACACATTTTAAAACAATATCCTGTGTTTGTTTTTAGGACAAAATGTATACTAAAATACAGAATAAAATTTACACATTCTGTGGTATTTTCCAAGTCTGGTACAACTATCTCTTTTTTTTGTATGGGAGATGACATTAGATATAACAAAAATGAAATTAAAAAATTTTAAATGTTACATATTTATTTTAAGGGTATTAGAAAATACTGGTCTCTCATGTATAGTAGGATATAAAGTTTCCTTTCAAAACAAACATTTTATAAAAAATGGTTTAATAAATAATAGTACATGAGGTATTTGGATATGCAAACAAACAAACGGGCCAACATGAAGTGATGCACAAAAAACTAAACTTTGTGATTTGTGGAATGTGATGTTATGGCATCAAAATGGATAAAAATTATTTATATAACATTTTGCTTAAATTCTTAAATTTTGCTTTTTTAAAAAGTACAAGCTTTCATAAAGTAAGTTTAGTGACTTATTCATAAATAACTACATATATAAGAGAAATAGTTTGGGGCAGCTCTTTCAAGAATTTCACAAATAACACGAGCCAATAAGGACAGTCTTTATTTCAAATATGTGAAAAGTCAAACTAGATCTACTCATCATTATTTCCTCCCTTAATATTTCTTAAAGCATTGTTTCTTCTTCCAAAACAACTTGGTATACTATAAATTAATTGTGAATTTTGTATGCAACTTATAGATCTAGTGAGAATCTCCTTGGGGCAATTTTGTAAATTATTATCATTTTTATGTCTCTCATACTGGCTATATTTCAATGTCCTTGCTCTTTATGTTTTGTGCCTTTAATCAGTTGTCTACTATAGGTACAAGTCAGTTGTTCTCAAGGGAGAGAAGACAGAGGAATTTTGCCAACCCAGGGCACATATGGCAATGTCTAGAGACATTTTTGGTTGTCATAATTCTGGAAACAGGAGTACTACTGGAATCTAGTGGTTAGAGGGTGCTAAATATTCTGCAATGTACAAGGCAGCCCACCACAACAAAGAATTATATTGCTCCAAATGTCAATAGTGCCGAGTTTGAGAAATCCTGGTATTATGTAAACAGTATATGTCTATGAAAGACAATTTGGAACCATGAAATCATCAAAACTATCATGGAAGCTGGCAGTATTTAGTGGAGTAATAAAATGAATAAGCTATCATCTCATAAACAAACTCATCTTCCCCACCCTCTGTGCATGTTTACTCAGGCTCTGAAATGTTACATTTTTAGCAGGGGAGAAATCTACAAATCTAAATTATGCATATTTATTGATCTAAAAATAAAATGAAAACAGATTCCATTACTGCCTTTGCTTATGTGGAATTTTGGGGCTTTGCTAATCTGAGGGATAAAAGCATAGGCCAAACAGCTTGGAATTTAAAAAACTAAATTTAGGACAGAGAAATCTTTCCTCTATAAAGGAGAGAATGAGGCCAACCCACAAGAAGAAATGGATATGAAAGACCAAGACAAAGGGCTTCTGAGAGTGTCCTGGTTACTGGGTTACTGACTATACAAGTCTATTCAAAGATGCATAAATGACCCTAAAATTATAATGCAATTCATCCCTGTGATTTGGTTACTGAGCCAGGAAATTGCTCATTTTTGCTTAAGCTAACTTGAATTAGGGTTCTGTCATTTGCAATCAAAATAGCCCTGATTAATATATGCAATTTCAGGAATTAGTAATAATGTAATGAAATATAAATTTTGAACTTGAGATTAGGTCTTTGATTACAGGTTTAAGATAGCAATTCTAAACCACTCATTCAACAAACATTTATACCTAGCATGTACCTAATATTCTGTACAAGGTGCTGAAAATATAAACACAAATAAAAAAATAGCCTCTCCTTTCAAAGAACTCTCAGTCTAGTTGGGGATACAGAAAAGTAACATATGATATGAGTACTATGCACATCTTATTATGAGAGGCCGCAGTGGGGGCACTAACTCTGACAGGTCAAGAAAAACTGTCTAAAATGAGTCTTGGAGGATATTCTATAAACAAAGCAGGGAATAAGAAAGACATTCTAGCCAGATAGAACACTAGTAGAGGTGGAGTGGAGAGGAATAGTAAGGTAAAATCAGGATAGTGCTAGTAGTGCATTATAGTGGAATGTGAGGTACAAGGGCTTGGCATTAGTGATGGGAATGAGTGGCCAGGAAGGAGGCTGGAATGGAAGCCAGGTTGCATCCTGAAGATTTTGATGAAAAATTGGGACTTTATTCCAAAAGCTTTGGGGAGTCACAAACAGGGAGTGACATGATGCATGTTAAAAATATCATTCTGTAAAATGGGGAAAATAATAGGTAACTTTCAAGGTTGTTGCAAAATTATAGATAGATAAAGTGGAATTTAAATTCCAGCTCAGTCTCAGGACTGGCAATATAATTTAGGTTTCCTCCAAATCAGGACATTTCAGACTGAGATCATCCTAGAACTTAAAAGATCCCGATAGCCACTATGCAATCTTTTCAATGTCTGAGGATTGGAGAATAAGTGGTCTATAAGCAACCATAAACTTAGTTTTATATTAGGCTTTTTGTTTTAATACAGATTTTCTTCGTTTAAAAACTAATCCTAAAGAAAGCTTCTTCTGTGTCACAAGGTGGTGTAATAAGGAACAAATACTTAATTGCAACGTAACATATTAAATTAATCGAAAGAAAACCAAAACAATAATTAGTAAAGATCTATGCACCCCTTGTTCACGGCAGCACAATTTACAATAGCCAAGATATGGAAGCAACCTAAATGCCTATCAACAGATGATTGGATAAAGAAATTATGGTTCATATATACAATGGAATATTACTTAGCCATTAAAAAAATAAAAGCCTACCATTTGCAATGACATGGATGGACCTAGAAGTTATTATGCTGAGTGAAATAAGTCAGAGAAAGATAAATACCATATGATTTCACTTATATGTGGAATCTAAGGAACAAAAAGGACAAACTAAACAAAAACAGACTCACGACTATAGAGGACAATCTGGCGACGGCCAGAGGGGAGGAGGGTTGGGGGTGTGGAAGAAAGGGGTGAAGGTTAAAGAAGAACAAATTAGTAGTTGATAGATGGTCATGGGGATGAGGAGCACAGCATAGGGAATGCACTTAGCATTAATGTAATGGCTAGGTGGAGAGTCAGAGGAGAGAAAGAGCAATTAGGGGGATTGTTTTATAAACTATGCAAATGTCTAAACAATGTACTGTATACTTGAAACTAATAATAAAAATTTTAAAAATTAAATTATTCTTTTTTTTTTTGTTTTTGTTAAAGGAAAGGCAGAGAGGGGACAAGTGGGAAAAACAAGTTCATCTCAGGCTACCAAACCATTGCAAGATTTCTCTATGGTGCTGTAAGTCACTGGGTTATGCAGCATATTTCACTTTCTGACTGATTTCAAGGAACTCCTTATTTAGATTAGTGATTTAGAAATTTTAAAGAGATAGAAGAAATTATTTGGAAAACACAATTTAAATATGTAACCCCTCAGTTTAAAACAAAGTTTACCTCACTATCAGAGTGCTTAATTTTGTATTAAAGGCAGAGTTTTTCTCAAATTAGAGGAAAATTAAAAATATCTGAAAATATAGCATTTTATATGCTGTTTGGAAACAATGTCTATTTGTTACTACTTTTTCCTGTGTATTTTAAAAATCTATTCGCCAGTTTTAAGGCTTTAAATTAACCACTTAAACATATTTTTCATGAAAATTCTAATTGTTAACACTCTTTTCAGGTAACCCAAACTTTTCAACAATTTAGACTTTTTTTTAAAATAAAAAGGTTAAATAAACATATATTTACATGTATTTGTATAGAAAAGTTTAAAAAGACTATAAGAAGACTATTAACAGTAGTTTAAAAAGACTATTAACAGTAGTTTCCTCGAAGTTGGGATTGTCAGGTAGAAAGGAGAGAGGAATTTCACTTTATTCACTTTATATCCTTTGGTATAATTAGATGTTTCTCAATTTACACAAGCATGTATTGTTTTAATAATTAAAAGAACTAGATAAAATGAATCGTTTTCTAACTTATATATGCATAATCTTCATAGTTAATAACTATAAGTTTCTTCCCCTTTAAGGTCTTATTTCTCAAATCACAGTATACTCACACATTAATACGTTTTATATACAACTCTATTCAAAGATACATATATGACCTTAAAATTATAATGCAATCTGTTTACTGCAAAGGCAGATATGATGAATCATAGTATAATGCACAATGATAATAGTCTAGAATGTTCACAAAGAAAAGAAAGGTAGCAGATATTTTTTTATGTGCAAATTTAGAAATAGAGTAATTTTATGTTTCTATACATTTTTTTATCTTTCTATATATTTAACAGTTGATTATTAAAAATTAGATTACTTCTCTTAGCACATAATAAAACCCCACTAATAGTTTTCTCATTTAAAAAATGTAACAGGTGTCCAGAGTAATTTATTTTTCTGAAGCAAACTAGCTGACTCAAAAAGTTAAATTCGATTCTAGATATTAGCCTCAAAAATGTGAGGCAAACTCTCTTGAAAGTTCCCCAAAGATTGCTTCCTCTTTTAAAAACATTCTTAATAAAGACATTTAATGTTTAATTTTGTTGTCATTTATAAACCCCATGTTCACAACAGCTGCATTTTACTCTGTAACCTGGGCACGTTATTGAATCTTACTAAGCTTCAGTTTTTCTCATCTTTAAAATGAGGACAATAATAGGACCTAGTTCATAAGGTTATCATGAGAATTAAATGTGATAGTGCATGCAAAAATGCTTAATATAGTCTGTGGCACATAGTAATACTCAATGCATATTAACTATTATTTTGCTTACATTTTTACTATTGTTTAATAATTTTAACATTTCCTAACATAAACTCTAGCTTTTGAACTATACTGCTTTAAAACAGTAGAGTTTATTCTTCCCAGTTTTTATATTACTAGTGTAACTCCTAGAACAATTAATCTCATCTTTTCTGCTATGTAACAAATAAAACCAAATGTGGAGTATGATTATTTCAATTCCTGTATTTAGTATGTATCACTTAGCTAACATTTATTTAGCTTACTATAGCTAAGTACAATTAAGAATAGGAATAGTAACAACAAATACATATTTGAAATGGTCATGTCTTAACATAATTCTGAAATGGTTACATGTTATACTAAAAAGGTTTCGTCAATTAAATTTGTAAAGTACTAGTTTTCCACAGAATGAAAGTAAACTCATATTCTCATACTTTAATGTATAATTATAGATTTTAAAATAGTTAAATAATTTAAAAAGTACAATTTTTAAGGAGGATAATTGGACTAATATATTAGTAATAGCTTAGTAAATAAAACATACAGTACTTTAAATATAAAATTTGAGGATAGAACTTGTGAGTTAGACAAAAATTAGTTGAGTTTATTTCAATAAAGAGAATTATTTAAACAGAAGATACATTTCTTAGTCTACCTTTTTAACTCTTGCTCCTTATATTCTGAAGCTATTATATGAAGCCAGCTGTACAGTACCTTGATCAGGTTGTGTCCCACAGTGTAGATAGCTGTTAAATTTCCTTTCTCTCCAGGGGCATGCATACCTGTCCCATACCCATGCCAAGCAACTAGATATGGGTTGTGAATTGTAATCCAATATTTGACACGGTCCCCAAACATCTGGAAACAGTATGTGGCATAGTCATTGAAGATATCTATTATGGTTTCATTTTTCCACCCCCCATATTTTTCTTGCAGTGCCAAAGGCAAATCCCAGTGGTATAAAGTAACTATAGGTTCAATGTTTCTAAGTACTAGAGCGTCCAGAAGAGTATTATAGTACTGGAGACCTTTTGCGTTGGCAACTGCTACTATTCCATCAGGGAAGAGCCTTGGCCAGGAAATTGAAAACTGATAAACTGAAACTCCTATAAAATCCAAAGCTGATAAGTCTTTTTCCAGAAAAACGTAACTGTCACTGGAACTGTTTGTGCCGTTGACATTTTTAAGGTGTGTATGGATGAAATAATCCCATATAGAGGGACCTTTCCCATCTGTCTTCCAATTCCCTTCCACTTGAAATGCTCCAGTCCCAACGCCCCAGAAAAAGTTTTTAGGAAAAGTGTCGTAGAGAAACAGCTGACTTTCATTTACCGGACTATAATTAGGATTTTTAGACCATATAGCTCTTCCGTCTCCGGAGAATCCAGTAACAGCTCGTAGGAGAATAAATGCTGACAGGATGACATATCTTTGCAGTCCCGCGTTGGACATTGTCTTCCTATAGCATATGTTTCTTTCATTGGTACCGAAGAAAATCCATTCATTCCCTGGAGATCCTGCCGCACAGCCTGGCTTCATTTGCCACTAACTAGCTGCTCGACTGTCTTATCAACGCTTCAGTAAGAGCTTGTGATTGTAAAGCTCTGTCAATGATTAGCTTGAACTGTGAGACTCAGGATGGGTCATGGAGAGCAATGTAATTTGAGGGGGGTAGCTCTGTTTCAGCCACTAACATGTTTTATTCTCTTATTATGGGAAAAATTAGATAAAAATGCACCAGTGATAATAGTTTGATGTGTAGCTAAACATATTAACAATGAATAAAAAAATGCCATATTTTCTTTGTAGCCTTTCATATTGACCCAAATCTTTTCTGAACATTTTGAACATTATTACCTATAGTAAATGCCTTTTCTATTTTTATAGTTTTTGAGTTTTTATTGTTTCACATTTTAGGAAAACAATCTTAAATGCAAATAAATAGCATTCCTACATGCCAATAATAAAGAATTAGAAAACATCATATGATATCACACTTCCACAAAAATTACAGCACATCTAAGAATAATCTTATTAAATGTTACCTATTTTAAGAAAAGTATAAAAATGTATTGATAAATTTGAACGAAAATGAATTAAGAAATATATAGCACTTTTTAGGTAGAAACACTGAATACTTTCCTTTTTAGTTTATAAATTTAATGCACTTTTAACCCAAAACTTCTAATCCCAAATTTTAAACAAAATTATTGTGAAAGTTCACTTAAAGAATAAATAGGCAATAATTACCAAAAAATCTGAAAAAGGAAATAGTAAAGGCATAAACTATCTTCACATATGAAAACATTAAAAAGCACATTTTAAACAGCATGATTCTGGAATAAGAATAAATAGAAAGAAATATTGTATAGCATCTACAGCCTCTAAATAACCTTGAAAAAATTGTTTTAAATAGTTGAAGTACACATCCTAATGAGAGGCAGAATGGTTAAATGTTTGGTCTCTGGAGTTAGACTGCCTGAGTTTAAATACAGCTACGTGACTAGGAACAAATTGTTTAACTTTTCTGTGCCTCCATTAGATCAATTAATATATGTAAAGCACTTAGAACAGAGACTGACACATAGTAAGTGCTCAATAAACATTATTCTTATTTTTATGTAAAAGGGAAAGATTATTCAGGAAGTGACACTAGGATTTAGCATAAAAGACACTATGTTCTGGCTCCTGCCTACATTTTTAGAATCATTTATCATCAGTTAACTACAGTAGCACACTTCCCTATGGCTATAACAAACAATTTTTAATAACTAATACACATCTTGATCATTCACATCTCTGTGCCTTGGTGCATGCGCTCTTGACATAGTAGTTCCCCAACTTCTCTAGCTCATATCTACCTATTCTTCAAAACTTCAGTACTTTCTCTGGAAGCCTTTCTGACTCCTGGTTTCTTTCATTCATTCATTCATTCATTCATTTAAATTTTAAAAAAGTGTTTGCAGTTTATTAATTTTTTCATGAAAAATCTGCACAACCACTGCAGATAAAGTCACTGCAGAATATTTACTCCTTCTGTTGTCCAATCTCTAGCTCACTTTTTGCCAGCACCAACATTGGCCTTTGCAGTCCCCCTGACATTCTTCGTTTTGTTCTTACATTCCTTTCTGTTTTCTTGAGGTCTGTTTCTTCTCATACAAGCCATCTCTAGCTAATCTATGTCTGGGTTCATTTTTTTTTTTTTTTTTAGTGTAATCCAAGGAATCATAAATTGTGTTGAAGCCAGTTGTCTTGCCATTACCAAAATGGTTTCTGAATCCAAATACAAAGATGACATCTGGTGTGCTCTTGTACATTTTAACTAGTTTTCTCCAAATTTCTGCCTTAGGTACTGTTGCCTTCTCAGGGTAAAGGATGTCAATGACCATTTGTTTTTGTTGAAGTAGTCAGTTAGTTCAGACAGTTATTGTGTTCTTCATGATGATGGTTGATCCAAATGCAGCCAGAGAGAAAACAAGCCAGTTTGATTTGATTTAGATGGATCTCTTTTGTGTTCTCATGGCAGCCCACGCTTTCTCTCTTATGATACTCATCACACAATAAATCAATAAACCACACAATAAATTGATCTGTATCCTCTATTTAGTGTTCTCTCTCTCTTTCTCTCAAAAACAAGGACCATGACTGTTGGTTCTCTGTTGAATATATGGGGCCTAGTAGTCACTAATATATGTTGAATAAATGTACCCATAGTATACTATGCATGCCTCTATCACTGCATTTATCATGTAATCCTGAAATTATTTGTCTCCCCCACTAGACTGTAAGACTATCATTTAAACTTTTATCATTGCTTACCATAGTAAATGCTTAAATCAAATCGTCTATTGAATGAATGGAGTTGGTACAATTAATTCACTATTTATAAAATAAAAAATTTCAAGGTTTATCGAGATATAATTGACATATAATATTGTATTACTTTAAGGCACACGATGTAATGATTTGATATATACATATATTGCAAAATTATTACTAAAAATAAAAATTTTAAACGGAATAATTTAAACCCTCACAAATACATTTATTTCAAAATATACAGCCATGGAAATGATTAAGATGGTAAATTTTATGTTATGTGTTTTTCTTACCATGATTAAAAAAACATTAATAGTCACAGTATACTAGAAGAAAATATAAGTAAATATTAAATTATATAAATATATGGTTTATGTGATCATATGTAATTTAACTATAATTAAAATATATGACAAATAAAAATTGAGAGGCAAATAACAAACTTGGAAAATCTTTGAGCAAATTTAGAAGGCAGTGGCCAACTTTTTGTTATATGTGTAATTCATGGATACCAAAATATGAATAAAAATATACAAAGAGGAAATGCAACTGTATACTTAAAGAAAAAAACTTTAACTTACCAGTAATTAAAAACACATAAAAATAACTGTAAAATTATCAAAAATAAAAATAAATGATGAAAACCCATGTTGATGATATTGTAAAACATTGATTGGAATATCAATTTGTATGCTACTTAATCTATAGAGTCAATGCAATAAAAATCCCAGCTAGTTATTTTGTGGATATTGACAAGTTGATCCTAAATTTTATGTGGAAAGGCAAAAGACCCAGAATAGAAAACACATTTTTGAAGGTACTGACAATCCAAAGACTGATGTTACCAGACTTCAAGGCTTACTTTAAAGCTATGGTAATCAAGATAGTATGGTTTTGGCAAAAGAATAGACCCGCAGAGCAATGGAATAGAATAGAAAACTCAGAAATACACTCACGAAAATATAGTTGATTTATCTTTGACAAAGAAGCAAAGACAATTCAATGGAGAAATGATAGCTTTTTCAACAAATGGTGCTAAAACAATTGGACATCCACATGCAAAAAAATGAACCTAGACACAGGCCTTACACACCTCATAAAAATTAGTTCAAAGTGGATCATAGGCCTAAATGTTATAGGCAAAACTATAAAACTTCTAGAAGATAGTATAGAAGAAAATCTAGAAGACCTTGGGTTTGGAGATGACCTTGTACCCGGAACACCAAAACACAACTCATAAAAGAAAAAAAGTGATAAGATGGACTTAAACAAACAAACAAATAAACAAACAAACAAACAAACAAAACTTTTGCTTTGCAAAAGACACTATTAAGAGAATGAAAAGATAAGCACAGACTAAAAGAAAAATCTGCGACATCTGAAAAAAATGGCAGGGATGATAGAGGCTTTGTTCATCAATCTTGTGACCAAATCAAAATTCTGACAGAAACACAGAGCAAACAGCAAGAAAAGTTGCTTGGGATGTAGACAAACAGAAGCACTACAACTCAGGAGAGAAATAATTAATCAACCTACAACAGTAGAAGGTAGGAGGGGGCGAAGATGCAAGGCTGCCCAGTCCCAGCGGCTGAGTGGGACAGAGGCTGCGGCAGTGACAGTTGACAGCTGAAGACACATCTTTAAGGGGCCTGTCTGAGAGTGGACTTTCCCAGCGACAACCTGCTCACTCTGAGCACCAGTGCCCAATAGGCAGCATGGGGGGCACCAGGAACTTACAGGGGTACACTGAATTGTCAGAGTGAGGGTTGGAGGTAAGACTCTCTCCCCCCGGCAGAAGTGCCAGCAGTATCCATAGTTCCTCTGTTGAGCCCTCTACCCTCCCAGTGTGTGGACTCAGTGCCGTCATAGCTGAGATGTCATCAATCTGGATAACAAAGTTCGCTCTGCTCAGAGGATTTCATGAAACTCTGCCTCCCTCAACTTGTGTCCCCACCAAAGCCACATCCAATTGTGTCCTCGGTGAGTACGATGCTTGTTGCTGAGCAGCACCAAGACTCACACTGGTGGCAGCTGGCCTCGGTTTCTGGTGTGGTTTCTTGAGTCAGCTATAAGCACAACATGGATTGCTTGCTTAATCTTAACAGGTGGCCCCAGAGAGGCACAGGCTGGGGCTAAACTTGGTCTGCAGCTGAACCCCTCTCAGGACTGTGACATTGGACACCTACTACACAAAGCTATGCTAAATAGACTGGGAAACTTAGGAGCTTTGCTTAGTACTTAGAAATAGACACAGAAAGGCAGCCAAAATGGGAAGTCAAAGAAGCAGAAACCATATGAGAGAATAGAACAGAGATCCAGGAATCATGGAGTCAAGCAATCTAACAGATGCAGAGTTCAAAACACTGGTTATAAAGATGCTCGGTGAACTTAGGGGGAGTGTAGATGAATTTAGTGAGGATTTTAACAAAGAGATAAAAAACATAAAAATGGAAATTATAAAAGAGAACTAGTCAGAAATGAAGAACACATTATCTGAGACGAAGAGTAAATTATATGGCATAAAAAGAGTGGATGAAGAAGAGGATCACATGATCTATATAGAGGATCAGAAAGCTAAGGACATTCAATCAGAACGACAAGAAAAAAAGAAGCCAAGACTATAATAATAATTTAAGGAGCCTATGGGACACAATTAAATGTAACAATATCCACGTCATAGGGGTACCTGAAGGAAAACAAGATGTCGAACAGCTATTTGAAGAAATAATGATGGAAAACTTTTCTAACCTGGTCCCAAGAAAGAGGAACCCAAGGATGCCCACACCAAGACACATCGTAATTAAAATGCCAAAGTTTAAATACAAAGATATAATCTTAAAAGCAGCAAGAGAAAAGCAGTTAGTTACCTGAAAGGGAGCACTCATAAGCCTGGCAGCTGATTTCTCAAAAGAAACTATGTAGGACAGAAGGGCTTGGTAGAAAATATTCAACATGATGAAACCCCAGGATATACAACCAAGAATACTTTCTCCAGCAAAGCTATCATTTAGAGTTGAAGGACAGATAAAAGCTTCTCAGGCAAAAATAAGCTAAAGGAATTAATTACCACCAAGCCAGTATTACAGGAAATGTTGAAGAGACTTCTTTAAGAAGAAAAACATGTATTAAAAACAGGAATAAAGAATGGTAACAACTATGTTCCTATCAAGAAGTTCCTCAAATGGAAAAGACTTAAATGCTCCAACCAAAAGAGAGTGGCTGAATGGATAAGAAAACAAAACCCTTACATATGCTGCCTACGAGAGACTCATTTCAGATTAAAAGACACACACAGACTTAAAGAAAGGGAATGAAAAAAGATATTGCCTTGATGGACCTAGAGGGTATTGTGCTGAATGAAATGGGTTGGATAGTGAAAGACAGATATCGCATGATTTCACGTACATGTGGAATCTAAAGAACAAAATAAACACAACAACAACAAAAATGGAAATAAACTCATAGATACAGAAAATATTTTGTGGGCTATTAGATGGAAGAAGTTTGGGGGAACAGCGAAAAAGGGCTCAGGAATTAAGAAGTACAAGTGTATAGATACAAAATAGACATGGAGATATAAAGTGTAGCATAAGGAAAACAGTTAATAATGTTGTAATAAATATTTAAGGGAGAAGAGGGGTCTAGATTTAGTAGGGTGATCACTTTGTGAGTTATGTGGATCTCTGATCACTATGCTGTACAACTGAAACTAATATATTATTGTATGCCAACTATAATTGGAAAAAAAGTCATTGAATTGTACAATGTAAATGCGAACAACTAATTGTCTATTATATTTCAATAAAGCCAGAGGAAAAAAGAAAAATCTTTGCAAAAGTGATAAATATCGGATAAAGAACTGGTATCCAAAATGTACAAAGGACTCTTAAAACTAAATAATAATAATAATAATAATAATAATAATAATAATATAATAAAGAAGGGCAAAGATCTGAGCAAACACCTCAGCAAAGAAAATATACAGATTACATAAGCATATGAAAAGATATTCCACATCATGTTATTAGAAAATTAATTAAATTAGGGAATTAATTAAAGAAACGATGAGATACCATTACATACCTATAAAATGGTCAAAATTCAAAACACTGACAACAACAAATGCTAGCAAGGATGTGGAGCAACAGGAATTCTTATTCATTATTGGTGGGAATGCAAAATGGTACATTTTGGAAGACAGTTTCGAAGGTTCTTGCAAAACTATTATAAATTTCTTACAAAATATATTCTTATCACACTATTTAATAATCCTACTCCTTGGAAAGTATAAAACATCCATACAATGGAATATTATTTAGCGATAAAAAAAATGAGTTATCAAGCCAGGAAAAGACACAGAGGTACCTTCTTGCTTATAAATGCATATTGCAAAGTGAAAGAAGCCAATCTAAAATGGCTACACACGATATGATTCCAACTATTTGATAATCTGGAAAGAATAAAAAAGATCAGTGTTTACCAGGGACAAAGGGTGGAGGGAGAAGGATGAATTGGTAGAAAACATGGGATTTTTTAAGGCAGTGAAATTATTTTTTGGTAGGATACAGAATGGCGATACATTCATCAAAATCCATAGAATGTACAACACAAAGAATGGATCCTAATGTAAACTATAAACTTTAGTTGATGACAATGTATCAAATTGGATGATCAATTGTAACAAATATACTGCACTAAAACACTAATACAAGATGTTAAAAATAGGAGAAATGAGGGGGGATGGAGTAAAGTAAAATATGAGAACTCTGTAATTACAATTGCTCAAGAAAAAGTTTATTAATTAAAAAAAGGTTATTGACAAAGGCTGTTTTAAAATGTGTGTTTAGGATGTGTAGCGGTCAACACATCTGCTTTACATGCAGAAGGTCCTGAGTTCGTGCTCCAGTGGAGCCATAGTCCATGGTCTATGGCCATGCCACCCTGAATAAGCCGGATGTCTGATCTTGGAAGCTACACAGAGTTGGGCCTGGTTAGTACTTGGATGGGAGACCACCTAGGAAGACCAGATGCTGTAGGCATAAATAACAAACAAACAAACAAACAAACAAATAAAATGTGTATTTAGTATTTATTTGCTAGTAACCAATAATTTATCATTAAACTATTTCAGGTTTCATATAAGAAAACAAAGGAAATAGATAATTGTCAGAGCAAGTTCATTAACTGATTAAATCAGAACATATGCAGAGAAAAATACATAACTTTATACCTATTAGGTTGGCTATTATGAAAAAATACTCACCAGAAAACAACAAGTGTTGGTGAGTACATGGATAAATTGGAACCCTTGTGCATTGCTGTTGGGAATGTAAAATGGTGCAGCTACTGTGGAAGATAGTATGGTGAGCCTTTTATATGTAAAATATTCAGTAAATATTTGGCAATTGTTTAGGAAAGATGAAGCCCCTATCTTAATTCACTAATTCATGATAAATATTTCAGAAATCTATAATCTATCTTTATAAATATTTGAGAATTCTTTAAGCCTCAGTATTAAGTCATTGTCATCACAAAGGTTTCTTCATATATATTTTTTCTCATTCTTTCAAAAAGAACGTTTCATTGTGGTAAATATATATAACATAAAATTTACCATTTAGTCATTTTTAGATGTACCTTTCAGTGGTATTAAGTATGTTTATATATTGTGGAACTATCATCACCATCCATCTCCAGAACTTTTTCATCTTCCTAAACTGAAACTCTATACCCATGAAAAAATAACTCCCCATATTCTTTTTCTCCAGCTCCTGGAAACCACCATTTTTCTATCTTTATAAATTTGACTACTCCAAGTATCTCATATATGTAGAATCATACAATATTCTGTCCTTTTGTGTCTGGCTTCTTTCACTTAGCATTATATCTTCTAGGTTCATTCATGTTATAGCATGTGTCAGATGTAATTCCTTTTTAAAGCTGAATAATATTCCATTGTATGTATATACAACATTTTGTTTATCCATTCATCTGTTGATGAATGTTTGGGTTGTTTCCATCTTTTGGCTATTGCTGCTATAAACATAGTGAATAATGCTGCTATGAACATAGGTATACAAATATCCGTTGGAGTTCCTGCTTTAAATTCTTTCGGCTATATACCCAGGAATGGAATTGTTGGATAATATAGTAATTCTATGTTTACATTTTTGAGAAACTATATACTGTTTTTTACAGTCTCAATTCTTGCTGTGTATCAGAATCACCTCTTGAGCTTAAAAAAATATGTATGTTCAATCTCCACTTCTGGAGATTGTGATTCAGTAGTTCTGAGTAGATATCTGACTTCCATTTCTTCTTAGAACTCATATTTTAAAAAATATTAGTAATAAATTATTAAGAGGTGGGTTTAAAAGAGAGAAAATAAAAGAATGTGGAACAAAAAGTTAAAGTCCTCCCTGTTAACATTTGGAGTGTATCCTTCACACACACGCACATGCACACACACATACACTTTTTGTAGTCTTAAAAAAACCAAATGTGATCACATACCATACACGGTACTCTACAACATGCTTTATTCTCTTAACAATTTATTTCGAAGATCTTTCTATGTCAGTATACATAGGTCTAGTTCAATGTTTTTCAATAGATACATAATATTCCATGGTATAGGTGCACCATACTTTAACTATTTACCTATTGGTAAAAAGTCAAATTTTCCATTTTTTTTTTTGTTACAAACAATTCAGCAATTAATGAATTCATGGCTGTGCATATGTAAAAGATACAAGAGATTGCTAAAACTAGAATTGCTGGAATTTCTTTGTTCATCAGAAAAGCAGTTGATATGTTTAAGCTCCTACCATTAGTATAAGAGAGTCAATTTCCTCTATTCTCAGTACTGGATATTACCAGTTTTTTTCTTTATTGTCAATATGGTAAGGAAAAAAATGGCATTTTATTTTTGCATTTATTTGGGCTTCTCTGATTACTGATTTTTTCGTATTCTCATTGGTTCTTTTTATTTTTCCTCTTGCAAGTTGCCTTTTCTTCTCCTTTGTTTACTATGCTATGTTTTGACTTTTTCTAATGAATTAGAATGAGCTAGAATGAGCTCATTATATATAAAGCATTAAATCCCTTATCTGATATATATGTTGTAAGTATTTCCTCCCAACAATTTGTCTTTTAACTTATTTAAAAAACAGCTTTATTGAGATATAATTCCCATGCCACACAATTCATCCACTAAAAGTATGAATTTAACAGTTTTAATATATTCAGTATATTTAGAGCTGTGCAAGCACTACCATGATCAATTTTAAAAGATCGTTTAACTCTGTCTTTACTTTTTAAAAATTTTTATTTATTTATTTTTATGACGACATTGATTACTGAAATCCAGTAAGTCTCAGCTGTACACTTTAACAGTAAAGCGTATATATTTACACTGTGTGTTCACTTCTCATAGTTAGATTTTTTTCTGTCACCACGTATTTGACCCACTTTACCTTGTCTACCTCCCCCATTCTCCTCATACCCTACTCTCCGGTAACCACTGATCTATAGTCCATATCCATGAATCTCTGTTTGTTTGTCCTGTTCATCGGTTGCTTTTAGGTTTATACCCCACATATAAGTGATATCATGTGATTTTCAACTTTTTCTGTCTGGTTTATTTTGTTTAGCATGATTATCTCCAGGTCCATCCATGTTGTCGCTAATGGCAGTATTTCATCTCTTCTTATGGCTGAGTAATATTCCAGTGTATATATGTAACACAGCTTCTTTAGCCAATCATCTATCGTAGGACACTTCGGTTGTCCTGGCTACCATGAGTAATACTGCTATGAATATCGGTGTGTAAATATCTTTTTGGATATTGATTTTCAAGTCTTTGGGGTAAATACCCAGGAGGAAGATTGCTGGATCATATGATAGATCAATTCTTAGTATTTTGAGGAACCTCCGCACTGTTTTCCATAGTGGTTGTACCAATTTGCAGTACCACCAGCAGTATACGAGGCTTCCTTTTTCTCTGCATCTTCTCCAACATTTGTTATTATTTGCCTTGTTGATTATAGCTATTCTAATAGGTGTGAGGTGAAATCTCATTGTGGTTTTGATTTGCATTTCCCTAATAGCTAGTGAAGTTGAGCATCTTTTCACATATTTCTTGGCCACTTGTATGTCTTCTATGGAAAAATGTCTGTTCAAGTCCTCTGCCCATTTTTCGATTGAATCCTTTGTTGTTTTTTTTTTTGTTGTTGTTATTGAGTCGTATGAGTTCTTTGTGTATTTTGGATATTAGGCCCTTCTCTGAGGCATTGCTTGCAAACATATTTTCCCATTCAGATTGTTGTCTCTTTAACTTGTTGCCAATTTCCTTTGCTGAGCAGAGCTTTTTAGTTTGATGTAGTCCCATTCATTTATTTTAGCTTTTACTTCTCTTGCTCTTGAGGTCAAATTCATAAAATCTTTAAAGTCCAAGGTCCTTGAGTTTAGTTCCTCTATTTTCTTCTATACATTTTATTGTTTCAGGTCTTATTCAGGTCCTTAATCCATTCTGAGGTAATTTTGATGTGTGGTAATAGACAACAGTCTAGTTTCATTCTTTTGCAGGTGGCTTTCCAGTTTTCCCAGCACCATTTATCGAAGAGGCTTTCCTCTTTCCATTGTATGCTTTTTGCTTTCCTTTTCCAAAAATTATTTGCCCTTATAAATGTGAGTTTACTTCTGGACTCTCAATTCTGTTCCACTGGTCTATGTGTCCGTTTTGCTGTCAATACCATGCCATTTTGACTACTGTTGCTTTGCAGTATAATTTGAAGTTGGGCAGAGTGCTGCCTCCAGCCTCGTTATTTTTTCTGAGGATGACTTTGGCAATTTGGGATCTTTTGTGCTTCCATTCAAATCTGATGATTTTTTTTTCTATTTCTTTAAAAAGTATCGATGAGATTTTGGTGGGGATTGCATTAAATCTGTATAATGCTTTCAGTAATATGGTCATTTTAACTATGTTGATTTTTCCAATCCAAGAACGTGGAATATCTTTTCATTTCTTTGTATCTTTTTCTATTTATTTTAATAGGGATTTGTAGGTTTCATTATATAGGTCTTTCACAAGGATCTATATTTAATTTGTTCCTAGGTATTCTATTCTTTAGTTGCAATTGGAAAAGGAATTATTTTTTCCACTTTTTTTCTGATGCTTCATTATCAGAGTATAGGGACACTTGGATTTTCGAACGTTGATTTTGTATCCAGAGACTTAACTGTATTTGCTTATTGTTTCTAGTAGTGTTCTTGTGGGGTCTTCAGGGTTTTCTTTTTTTTTCCTGCTCTCTTTAATCCCCCCACCCCCATTTCTACCCCTGACCTATGGATGTTGCTGTTTCTGCTTAAGAACTGGGTATCTAAAGGCGGGGCGTCTCCTCGCAAATGCTCGTGGCATGCACCTGGAGCCTGGCACACTGGGGCCATGTGTACCCAGGGCCTGATGCACCGGAGCCTGATGCACCCGGAGCCTGATGCACCCGAGGTATGGTCCGTGGCTCCACCTGGGGTGTGAACCCAGATCATCTGCATGTAAAGGAGACGTGCTAATCACTACACTGTGTAGCCATCCCTAGGGTTTTCTATATAGAGAGTCATGTCATCATAAACAATGACAATTTGACTTCTTCGTTTCCTATTGGGATGCCTTTTATATCTTCCTCTTTCCTAATTGCACTTGCTAGGACCTCCAATGTTATATTGAATAACAGTGGTCATAGTGGACAGCTTTGCCTTGTTCCTGATCTTAGAGGGAAGGGTTTTAGTTTTTCACCATCAAGTATCATGTTGGCTGAGGGTTTGTCATATATGGCCTTTATTATGTTAAGGTACTTTCCTTCTATACCAATTTTGTTAAGTGTTTTTATTATAAATGGATGCTGTATCTTGTCGAAGGCTTTTTCTGCACCTATTGATATGATCACATGATTCTTATTTTTTAATTTGTTTATGTGGTGATCACATTAATTGATTTGCGTATGTTGAACCATACCTGTGTCCCTGAGAGGAAGCCCACTGATCATGGTGTATAATCTTTTAAATATGTTGCTGTATCCTAAATAGTATCTTATTTAGGATTTTTGCATTTGTGTTCATGAGAGATATTGGCGTGTAGTTTTATTTTTTTGTATTATCTTTACCAGGTTTTGGTATCAGGGTAATGTTGGCCTCATAAAATGAGTTGAGAACTATTGCCTCCTCTTCGATTTTTTGGAAGAGTTTGAGGAGAATAGGTATTGAATCTTCTTTGAATGTTTGTTAGAATTCACTGGTGAAGCTATCTGGTCCTGGACTTTTACTTTTGGGTAGGTTTTTGATGATTGTTTCAATTTCCATACTGCTGATCGGTCTATTTAGATTTCTCAGTTCTTCTTGATTCAGTCTAAATACTGGTCCATTTCTTCTAGGTTATTAAATTTGGTGTTATGTACTTTTTCATAGTATTCTTATATGATCCTTTGTATTTCTGCAATGGCAGTTGTAATTTCCCCTCTATCATCCCTGATTTTGTTTATTTGTGTCTTTCCTCTTTTTTCTTTAGTGGGTCTAGCCAGGGGTTTGTCAATGTTATTAACCTTCTCAAAGAACCAGCTCTTCGTTGCATTTATTTTTCTATTGTTTTGTTGTTTTGTTGTTAATTTCATTTATTTCTGTTCTAATTTTGATTATTTCTTTCCTTCTGCTGACTTTAGGCTTCATTTGTTCTTCCTTTTCTAGTTTTCTAAGATGAAGCATCAGGTTGTTTATTTGGGCTCATTCTTGTTTTTGGAGATAGGCCTGTAACGATACGAACTTTCCTCTTATGACCGCTTTTGCCGTGTCCCAAAAGTTTTGATATGTTGTACTATCATTATCATTCATTTCTGTGTATCTCTTGATCTCTTTTTATTTCTTCTCTGACCCAGTTATTCTTCGGTAGCATGTTGTTTAATCTCCATGTATTTGTGGTTCTTCCTGATTTCTTTTTGCAGTTGATCTCTAGTTTCAAAGCATTATGATTAGAGAATATGGTTGGTATGATTTCAATCCTCTTATATTTGTTGGGGCTATCTCTGTGTTCCAGTATGTGGTCGATTCTTGAGAATGTTTCACATGCACTAGAGAAGAATGTATAAGCAGCTGTTTTTGGATGGAAGACTCTGTAAATGTCAATTATGTCCAGGTGGTCTAATGTGTCATTTAAAGATATTATTTCCTTATTGATTTTCTGTTCGGATGATCTGTCCATATCCGACAGTGGGGTATTTAGGTCCCCTACTATGATAGTGTTTTGGTTTGTTTCTTTCTTTAGTTTTGTTAGTAATTGCTTTACATATTTCGGGCCTCCCTGATTGGGAGCATAGATATTAATAAGTGTTATGTCTACTTGGTGCAAGATTCCCTTTACCATTATGAAGTGTGCCTCAGTATCTTTCTTTCCCTTTTTTATTTTGAAGTCTATTTTGTCCCATATTAGTACCGCTACGCCTGCTTTTCTCTGAATGCCATTTGCTTGGCATATCATTTTCCACCCTTTTACTTTGAGTCTATATTTGCCTTTGTTGCTGAGATGTGTCTCCTGGTGGCAGCATATGGTTGGGTTTTGTTTTTTGATCCATTCTGCAACTCTGTGCCTTTTTATTGGTGAGTTCAGTCCATTTACATTTAGAGTGGTTATTGAAATATGAGGTCTTCTGATAGCCATTTTATCTTTTGCTTTCTGGTAGCTTGGTGTTTCCATTGCGTCTTTGTCCTTGTGTTTCTGTTTTCTTTATTTTGTTTGGCTTTTGTGGGTTTTGCCTCTGGTTCTTCCTGTTTTATGTTATGTAGTTCAGTTCTGAATCTTTGGTGTGTGGTTACCATAACGACTATGTAAAGGGTATTTATATACAGTCGTCCATTTTCTTCTGCACGTGCCTTATCTTCATTCCCCTTTGAGAATTTGGATCTTTGAATCCTCCCCTTTTCAGCCATTGTTGTCTCAATTTGTCCCTATGTATGCTGAACATTCATTACTATCTTGCTATAGCAGTTCTCTTCCTATTTAAGCTTATAATGCCCTGCTCTTAGGAAGGGTTGCACTCCTCTGCTTCTATTTGCCTGATAGTCGCTTTTTATGTATTTTTTTTTGTATTATGTTTTTTGTTTTTTTTTTTTGTCCTTTTGTTTTAGGTGAGCTGACCCCTTTCAGTATTTCCTGTAGTGCAGGCCTCATAGTGGAGAATTCCCTCAATTTTTGTATGACCGGAAGGTCTTTATTTCTCCTTCATATCTAAAGGAGAGCTTTGCTGGTTCCATTATTCTTGGCTGGTAGTTCCTTACATTTAAGAGTTTGTATATTCGATTCTACTCCTTTCTGGCTTGTAAGGTCTGTGCTGAAAAGTCCAACGATAATCTAATGGGTTTTCCTTTATAAGTTACTGTTTTCTTCTCCCTGGCTGCTCTGAGAATTCTGTTTTTGTCTTTGATTTTTGATAATTTTAATACAATGTGTCTTGGTGAAAGCCTTTTTGGGTTGAGATAATTGGGTGTTCTGTTGACTTCTTGAATTCCAAGCTCCAGCTCATTCCTTAGATTTGGGAAATTCTTGTCCACTACTTGTCTGAAATGCTTTCTAGTCCCTGCTCCTTTTCCTCGCCTATGATAATGCCCATTATTCTTATGTTTCCTCTCCTGATGGTATCAGCTAGTTCTTGCATTTCTCTTTCATTATTTTTCATTCTTTGGTTCTCTCTTCTTCCTGCTGATTTATTTCTAGATTTCTGTCTTCGCTATCACGGATCCTTTCCTCCATTTGGTCGACTCTATTTCCCAAGCTTGCTGTTTCCTTTTTCATCTCTTATAAAGGAAACTTATAAAGGAAAACCCATTAGATTATCGTTGGAGTGTTTTGTTTTGTTTTTTAATCTCCAGAAGATCTATTCTGTTCTTTTGGAGGGTTTCAATCTCCTTGCTCTGCTCATCTGGTGTTTTTTCAATTCCTGAAATTGTTGATATGACTCGTTTGGGAATTCACTGAGTGTTTTCAGAAGTACCATCCTGAATTCTCTGTCATTTAAGTTGCATATTTCTATGTCTGTAAGCTTATTTTCTGGAGATTTTTCTCTTTCTCTCTGAGGCGCTTTGTCGCCTTGGTTGTTCATGGTGTTTAATGCACTATTTCTCCACCTGGGCATTAATGGAAGTGTATTCTGCTGTTTTTCCAGAAAGAAGATTTATTATATAAAGGTTTCTCTTTAGCCTGTTACAAAGAAGGCACTTTTCTTTTGCTTTCCAGTAGGTGGCGTCTAAACCTCTTGGATCTCTGCTTTATATAAAGCCTTAATAATGCCTTTTTATTTTCTCGTAGATATTTAATCACGCTTGCTACCCTCAGTCTCAGTCCCTGTCAGTATTAGCGAGTTTGGGTAGCGTTCGGTCAGATTCCCCTGGGCTCTGCGGTGTTTGGTCTCCGACGGTATGGTGGGAGGGGCCCTCTGGGTTGGGGGTTGGGGGTTGGGGGTTGAGGGCTGCAGCTGGCTCAGCCTCGGTTTTGCAACCACGGCTGGTAAGAATCAACTGTTCTCTGCCGTCCTGCTTCTCTGCTTTCTGTCTTGACGACTGGACCCTGCTGCCAGCCGCGTGGAGCTCATAGCACTCCCAGGTAAGGGCTGTTCAGGGTACTCGCCGCACCCTTTTCCCCCCTCCTCCTCCTCCTCCTACAGGGAGCTCCAGAGGCTGCGAGATGCAGCTTCTTTATTTCTCCAAGTCCACCGCCCGACACCCGGCGTTCTGACCCGTGGTAGCTCTTATGCGCAGATCGCATGCACAGACGTGCTGGTGTGCAGTTTGGGTGTATTTTCTTGAGTTTTAGATGTTCAGCCTATTGTTGTTTTAAGGGGAGAGATCTGCTGATGTCTCTTATTCTGCCATAGTTCTCCAAATTCTAACTGTTTTAATGTATTTATATGTGTAAAAGATTTTAATTTTATGCAAATTTATTATTTATCCTTTAATGTTTCTGGACTAGGAAAACCATGTCCTCTCTGAAGTTATATTGATATTCTCATAATTTTTTTAGTACTTTTATAATTTTGTTTTTCATGTTTGATGTTTTCAAAATTTATTTTTATTTTTTAACATCCTTCCTCTTCTTAGTCCCCTTCCCTACTTTCAGCTCTTTTAGCTGTCTTGAATTTGTACAACTCCATATTTACACTTTGTATAATATTCACAAACTGTTATCTTTCAAGTGATTAATTTAAAACTACCTATTGATTTCCTATTATGGTAGGCAAAATTTAGCTTTCTTACATTAAATTTCCTTTTGCTAAAAAAATTTACTTTTTTGGTTAAATGATATTTAGGGTTTACATTATTTTTACATAAATATTCATTGCTGAATATTGTAGTATACTTTGATTTTGTTATCTTTATGTTTTTCTTATAGTTTAATAATTGCCTTTTTTTTCCATTTGCTTAGTTGTCTTTGTACCTATTGCTAAAGCTTCCCACACCTGCAAATAGCTCTCAGTAAAATTCTCCACAGGGCCTATCACCTCTATATTAGTTTCAGTATTTTCTCTTGGTGTTAACCCTTTTGGAGATCTTTGTTCTCATCTATCTAGTAATGCTCTGCCTATTTGCCGCCTTGGGACTTCCCTTTGCTGATATCTTAGATATTCTTTACTTTTCCCTTGATTTGAATCTCATTCTTTCATTTTTCTTCATTAGCACCCTCATGGAGTTTGTGCCCCAGTGGCACTGTCCAGAGGGCATAGTTATGACAACCCTGGTTATGTTGCTGCATCCAGACTGCTTGCCCTCTACACCTGGTACCCAGCTTCCACCTGGTGATCCCCTCCCTTTTCTCCTGTGTTAGATCACCTATTTTCTGTATCCCATGTCTTACTCTTCTTTGTTTTCTCCTTCATTTTGGTGAAGCAAGTTTTCCAGTAGTTTTTGAAAAAAGTTACAGAGGGAATACATTTTTTCAGGGCAGAATTACATGTCTTTTTTCTACCCACACATTTATTTGTTTGTTTGACTGGGTTTAGAATTCTAAGCTGGGGATCGTTTTCATACAAACTTTTGAAGAAATACAGAGGTGATGCTTCTGGTGGTGGTGGAGGCTGATGAATCACCTCTGGCATCATGAGTATTTGTAGCAGCTGCCTCATCTTAGAAATGTCTCAAAATTCATAAGTGTAGGAGGCTGTGACAGTGGAAGTGGTAGTGTCAGCAGCAACAAGAGTTGCAGTTTCCAAGTATAATATTAAAGCCAAAAGTCTACTGACGATGTCTGGCTTCATTTTTTCAGCCTCTGTACTTCCAACGTATTATGTACCAAATTCTCTGTTAAACAAAAACAAAAACAAAATATTTTTTCTCAACAAAATATCTAGAATGATTTCTGTTTCTACACTGAAGGCCAACAGATACAATGTTCCTCTTTGTGATTATGTCCACAAATACTGCATACATAGCTGTTCTATATTCTGAATTGCTATTCTGACTTTCACTCACAATGCTGGTAATGTTTGGTAATCTTTGATTGTGAGTAGAGATTTTGCAGTAGTGAGGGTATGAGCCATACAGATATCAGGGGGAAGAGCACTCCAGGTAGATAGTGCATAGTGAGTAAAAAGTTCTTGAAGCATAAGCATGTCTGGCACCTTTAAGAAATAATGAAGAGGTCAGTGTGGCTGGAGTTGAATGAATGAGAGTAGTAGCGAGTAAGTACAGAGAGGTAATGGGAACAGATGGTGCAGGAGAATGGGGAGGAATTTGTCTTATACTCTTAATGAGAAGAGGAGCATTGGAGAGTTTTTAGCAGAGTGCACTGTAAGGGGAACAAAGGCAAAATTCAGGGCTATCTTTCAAGAGACAATAACAAGAGAAGAGATGATGGTGGTTTAGTGGTAGATGTGGTGAAATTCTGGTTATATTTTGAAGGATGAGCCAACAGAATTTGCTGTGGATTTTGTGTGTGTGTGCGTGTGTGTGTGTGTGTGTGTGTGTGTGTGTGTGTGTGTGTGTGTGAGTGGCACATGTGTGTAGCCAAGGGGGGGGGGAGCGAAAGAGAGAGAGAAATCAAGAATTACTTCAAAATTTTTGGCCTGAGAAAATGGAAGGATAGGGGTACTATTAGTCGAGATGCAGATTTGTGAGGGAATATCAGGAGTTTAGTTTGAGACATTTTAGCTTTCATATATCTATTAAATAGCCAAATGGAGATGTAAAGTTGGAAAATGGATGTACAAGTCTGATGTTCATAGGAAAAATCAGCGGTTGATAGAAATTTAGAAGTGTCAATATTCAGATAGTTTATAAAGCTGTGATATTGAATGAGATCGCCAGGCAGTGAGTATAGAAACAAGCCCTAGAGCAATCAGGTATTAAGAGGACAGGTAAATCAGCAGTCTGAGGAGTGGCTATTGAAGAAGGAAGAAAACCAGGAGACTACAGAAGTCCTTGAAACCAAGTGAAGAAAATATTTCATCAAGAAAACTTCTCATTGAGAGATGTTTTGTTGAAATCATAGACATTTAAGTACCAGGTATTTAATAATTTATTAATTATGTCTTCAAGTTTTTTAAACAAAAGATATTTCTTAAAAATTTCAATAAGCTTCACAGCCATCTTACACATTATTTAGACACAAATACAAAATTTCTAATTTCTTTGCTCAAGACTATTTCTGTCATCCCAAGTCTAATAGACATTTCAGAATCAACATGCTCAAATTCTTGTTTCCTATTCCCAGTCTTGCTTGTTCAACAACATAGCCATCTACCTTGGGGTCATCATTTTTTTTAAAGCCTAAAAAATATTATGCTTATAGAAAACTTACAAAAACATTACAGAGTTTACACATATTATTCATTCAGTTTTACTTCATGTTAATTTACATAATCATTTATAATGATCAAAACCAGGAAATAAATATTGCAGTGATACTATTTACTAAAGTACAAACCTTATTCAAATTTTACCCATTTTCTTTCTTATGTCCTTTTTCTGTCCAGGATCCCACACTACATTTAGTTACTGTATAATTTTAGTCCTCTCCAATCTATGACAGTTCCTTAATCATTCCTTGTCTTTCATGAACTTGATACTGTTCATGGAACCTAGTCAGTTATTTTATAGAATATTCTCAATTTTGGTTTTTCTGATATTTTCTAATGATCAGATTTATATTATGGTGGAATAAAGGAAAAGAGGTGGAAATCAATTATAGTAAGGAGTTTCAACTTATGGTAATGTTAAGTTTTGAAAATCACACTCTTAAACTAAAATAAACATTTTCTAAAAAATATCTAGGACATTCCAGGTATTAGTAATAATGCTGTATTTACTTTACCAATTATAGTGCTTACCACTATCCCAGAACTAATGTTAATATTTCTATAAAGGCATTGATCCAGATATAGTATTTTAAAATGTAGAGTCCAAAGCACTTGACCTTATTTGTCTTAAAGAAATTTAGTTCTCTCTATAGTAGCTGGCAGTTTAAATAGATGTATTAAAAACTATTATTTATATCTTTTTGTTACAATAAATCAGACTTTGAGTAATTTTTTTTTGCTGTGTATTTTATGGAAGATGTGAATTTATTAGAGTTCTTTTGTCATGACGTGTCTTATATTCTGACTTGAGTGCATTTACAAGATTTTTTTTACCTCTAAAATACTCAACTCTGTATAAACACTGATAATATTCAATTCTACTTAAACTGCATATTGAGAAATATGACCTCAGATTTCCACAGAAGTTCAAAAAATTGTTATTGCAAACATTGTTAAAATATAAATGAGGATCCTGGGCATACCTTATCATAGAAACTCAGATTCTCAAGGGTCTTAAAGGTCTGTTATATCCAAGTATGTGGTCATTTTTACTATAGCAATAGTTCTCAGATAAGTGATGGCAGTGCCCTTAATTTACTATGCCTCACATTATTTCTATGAAACAACAAAAAAACTGGAATTACTTTGATTTGTAGGACTTGAAGAATGAAAGATTAGCCTAATTATAAAATCTACTATCACCACAGAATGCTGTTACTTTGTTTATACACACCCTTTAAACTTCCAATGAATATTTTAGGAAATTGATCCACAATTTAAGATACATTATATATAATGTGTAGGTTAACAATAAAGTTATATGCTTTTTGGTAAATTTACTATTTTAAATGTAAATTTCTCTTCTAACCTAAATGAAGATACTGATTTACTTGGGAGAAAGTTTCTATTATTTATAAGATATAAAAATTATCTGGTGAGTTTATATAAATTTAGATTACTTAAGCATAATCATATTAAGAAGTTTAACTGGATATCATCCATGAATTAAGATAAATGATATAGTGCCTAATTTCCTAAACTGAAATATGTGCACTTTAATGGTGACAGATTATGACTTAATAATTATGTTCATAAATGGATTACAAGGTCAACATCACCATCTGAATCTGCAGTCATCACAAACACAGAAGAGGACAAGCTGCCTAACAAACTATTTTCTATAAGGAAAATGTTCCAATAAACCCTGACAAAGCAGGGCATGCTAATATTTATCTAGAGGGCAAAAAGTCACATTTGTTGTTGCACAGTGAAAATTCAATTGATTCCTGTTGACTTATAAAAGTCTCTGTGAAAGATAGTGAGACAACTGTGCTTCTGAGAAGGAGTACAAAGTGATTCCAAGTAAAGAGTTATTTCTATCACACAGATATGTTAGATAACTTAGATAACCAAGGCAGAGGCATTAACAATGAGAATTTTATATTGACCTTTGCAGTTGTTTTCCACTTACACACAGTAGTAGATAAGTTAGATTACAAAGGATGACCAAATTCAAATAATGCACTTTCTAATGAATACACAGCTTTCAGTCATTTCAGGAGGACAATGATTTAACTCTCCGTACATGTTATGGAAAGAGAGCTAATTATTATAAGCATAGTCTAGCCATTTACAAGTTTAGAAACATACTAATAAAAATGTTAATGTCTATATTCTGACTTTGGGGTGAAGAGTTCTTCATGGATTGTAAACAATTCTTCCACCAGTGATCTATCCTTAAGTAGGGGAGAAAAAGAGATTCCCGACTTTTACAAAATTGGCTTTGTTGACAGTTTTCCCTGAAGCCCCTCCTTTTTAAAAAATTTAATTAAAAAAATTTTCAATTACAGTTGACATAAAATATTATATTAGTTTCAAGTGTACAACATGGTGTTTAGACATTTATATAACTTATGAAGTGATCACCCTACTAAATCTAGTACCCGTCTCAAATCATTCATAGAAATTGCAACATTGTTGACTATATTTCTTATGCTGTATTTCTATCTCCATGACTATTTTTTAATTAATTAATTAATTTTTTATGGTGACATTGGTTAATGAAATCCAATGTTCCATCTGTACACTTTAAGAGCAAGGCGTATATGTATTTACACTGTGTTAGATTTCTTTCTGTCACCACATATTTGACCCCCTTTACCCTGTCTTCCTCCCTGTTCTCCCCACACACCCTACCCTCTGGTAACCACTAGTCTATAGTCCATGTCCATGAGTCTCTGTTTGTTTGTCCTGTTCGTTTGTTGCTTTTAGGTTTATATCCTACATATAAGTGATATCATGTGATTTTCAACTTTTTCAGTCTGGGTTATTTCACTTAGCATGATTATCTTGAGGTCCATCCATGTTGTCGCTAAAGGCAGTATTTCATCTCTTCTTATGGCTGAGTAATATTCCATTGTATATACGTACCACAGCTTCTTTAGCCAATCATCTATCGTAGGACATTTTGGTTGCTTCCATGTCCTGGCCATGATGAATAATGCTGCTAGGATCATCGGTGTGTAAATACCTTTTTGGATACTGATTTTCAAGTCTTTAGGGTAAATACCCAGGAGGGGGATTGCTGGATATATGGTAGATCAATTTTTAGTATTTTGAGGAACCTCTACACTGTTTTCCACAGTGGCTGTACCAATTTGCAGTTCCACCAACAGTGTATAAGGCTTCCTTTTTCTCTGCATCTTCTCCAACATTTGTTATTACTTGCCTTGTTGATTATAGCTATTCTAATAGGTGTGAGGTGGCATCTAATTGTGGTTTTGATTTGCATTTCCCTAATAGCTAGTGATATTAAGCATCTTTTCAAATATTTGTTGGCCATTTCTCATGGCTATTTTGTAACTACCAATTGTACTTCTTAATCACTTCACCTTTTTCACCCATTCCCTCAACTTCTCTCCCATCTGTCAACCACCAAAATATTCTCTGTATCTATGAGTTTGTTTCTGTTGTGATTGTTTATTTTGTTCTTTAGATTCTACATATATATATGAACTTATATGGCATCTTTCTTTCTGTTTGACTTACTCCACTCAGTACAATACTATCTAGGTCCATCCACGTTGTCATAGGTGGTAAGCATTCATTCTTTTTTATGATTGAATAACATTCCATTGTACATATGTACCACCTCTTCTTTATCAGTTCATCTATTGATGGACACACAGATTGCCTCCATATCTTGGCTATTGTAATGAGGTATTGAACATATGGATACACATGTTTTTCAAAGTAGTGTTTTGGGTTTCTTCAGATAAATAAATACCCAGAAGTGGAATTACAGGGTCCTTCTTTGTCTCTAGTTATAGCCTGGTTTTAAAGTCTATTTTGTCAGGTATGTTTTGCTGCTCCAGCTTTTTGATTTTGTTTCAATTTTCATGAAATATCTTTTTCATCACTTTACTTTTAGTTTGTGTGTGTCTTTCAATCTAAATTCAGTCTCTTGGTTCAAATTGGAGAAACATGGCAAAATGAGAGACATCCGCAGATCTCTCCCCTTAAAACAACAATAGGCTGAACATCTAAAACTCAAGAAAATACACCCAAACTGCACACCAGCACGTCTGAGCATGCGATCTGCGCATAAGAGCTACCACGGATCAGAATACCGAGTGTCGGGCAGTGGACTTGGAGAAATAAAGAAGCTGCATCTCGCAGCCTCTGGAGCTCCCTGTAGGAGGAGGAGGAGGAGGGGGGAAAAAGGTGCGGCGAGTACCCTGAACAGCCCTTACCTGGGAGTGCTATGAGCTCCACGCGGCTGGCAGCAGGGTCCAGTCGTCAAGACAGAAAGCAGAGAAGCAGGACGGCAGAGAACAGTTGATTCTTACCAGCCGTGGTTGCAAAACCGAGGCTGAGCCAGCTGCAGCCCTCAACCCCCAACCCCCAACCCCCAACCCAGAGGGCCCCTCCCACCATACCGTCGGAGACCAAACACCGCAGAGCCCAGGGGAATCTGACCGAACGCTACCCAAACTCGCTAATACTGACAGGGACTGAGACTGAGGGTAGCAAGCGTGATTAAATATCTACGAGAAAATAAAAAGGCATTATTAAGGCTTTATATAAAGCAGAGATCCAAGAGGTTTAGACGCCACCTACTGGAAAGCAAAAGAAAAGTGCCTTCTTTGTAACAGGCTAAAGAGAAACCTTTATATAATAAATCTTCTTTCTGGAAAAACAGCAGAATACACTTCCATTAATGCCCAGGTGGAGAAATAGTGCATTAAACACCATGAACAACCAAGGCGACAAAGCGCCTCAGAGAGAAAGAGAAAAATCTCCAGAAAATAAGCTTACAGACATAGAAATATGCAACTTAAATGACAGAGAATTCAGGATGGTACTTCTGAAAACACTCAGTGAATTCCCAAACGAGTCATATCAACAATTTCAGGAATTGAAAAAACACCAGATGAGCAGAGCAAGGAGATTGAAACCCTCCAAAAGAACAGAATAGATCTTCTGGAGATTAAAAAACAAAACAAAACACTCCAACGATAATCTAATGGGTTTTCCTTTATAAGTTTCCTTTATAAGAGATGAAAAAGGAAACAGCAAGCTTGGGAAATAGAGTCGACCAAATGGAGGAAAGGATCCGTGATAGCGAAGACAGAAATCTAGAAATAAATCAGCAGGAAGAAGAGAGAACCAAAGAATGAAAAATAATGAAAGAGAAATGCAAGAACTAGCTGATACCATCAGGAGAGGAAACATAAGAATAATGGGCATTATCATAGGCGAGGAAAAGGAGCAGGGACTAGAAAGCATTTCAGACAAGTAGTGGACAAGAATTTCCCAAATCTAAGGAATGAGCTGGAGCTTGGAATTCAAGAAGTCAACAGAACACCCAATTATCTCAACCCAAAAAGGCTTTCACCAAGACACATTGTATTAAAATTATCAAAAATCAAAGACAAAAACAGAATTCTCAGAGCAGCCAGGGAGAAGAAAACAGTAACTTATAAAGGAAAACCCATTAGATTATCGTTGGACTTTTCAGCACAGACCTTACAAGCCAGAAAGGAGTAGAATCGAATATACAAACTCTTAAATGTAAGGAACTACCAGCCAAGAATAATGGAACCAGCAAAGCTCTCCTTTAGATATGAAGGAGAAATAAAGACCTTCCGGTCATACAAAAATTGAGGGAATTCTCCACTATGAGGCCTGCACTACAGGAAATACTGAAAGGGGTCAGCTCACCTAAAACAAAATGACAAAACAAAATACATAATTAAGAGTAAAGTGACTATATCAGGCAAATAGAAGCAGAGGAGTGCAACCCTTACTAAAAACAGGGCATTGTAAGCTTAAATAATAAGAGAATTGTTATAACGAGATAGTAATAAATGTTCAGCATACATAGGGACAAATTGAGATAACAATGACTGAAAAGGGGGGGAGCGGGATTCAAAGATCCAAATTCGCAAAGGGGAATGGAGATAATGCGTGCACAGAAGAAAGTGGATGACTGTTTATATATAACTATCCTTATAATATTCGTAATGGTAACCACACACAGAAGATTCAGAACCGAAGTATATAACATAAAACAAGAAGAACCAGAGGCAAAACCCACAAAAGCCAACCAAAATAAAGAAAACAGAAAAACAGGACAAGGAAACAATGGAAACTCCGAGCTACCAGAAAGCAAAAGATAAAATGGCTATAAGAAGACCTCTTATTTCAATAATCATCCTAAATGTAAATGGACAGAATTCAGCAATACAAAGGCACAGAGTTACAGATTGGATCAAAAAACAAA